>NW_020312759.1:0-163783 GCF_002999335.1 Cyclospora cayetanensis | reverse complement strand
GCTGCTCCTCTTTAGTCACCAAAGTCTGCTTCTCGCAGCATTTCCTCCCCTCTCGCTGCTGCTCCTCTTTAGTCACCAAAGTCTGCTTCTCGCAGCATTTCCTCCCCTCTCGCTGCTGCTCCTCTTTAGTCACCAAAGTCTGCTTCTCGCAGCATTTCCTCCCCTCTCGCTGCTGCTCCTCTTTGAGTCACCTAAGTCTGCTTCTCGCAGCATTTCCTCCCCTCCCGCTGCTGCTCCTCTTTAAGTCACCAAAGTCTGCTTCTCGCAGCGTTTCCTCCCCTCTCCCTGCTGCTCCTCTTTGAGTCACCAAAGTCTGCTTCTCGCAGCATTTCCTCCCCTCTCGCTGCTGCTCCTCTTTAAGTCACCAAAGTCTGCTTCTCGCAGCATTTCCTCCCCTCTCGCCGCTGCTCCTCTTTAAGTCACCAAAGTCTGCTTCTCGCAGCATTTCCTCCCCTCTCGCTGCTGCTCCTCTTTAAGTCACCAAAGTCTGCTTCTCGCAGCGTTTCCTCCCCTCTCCCTGCTGCTCCTCTTTAGTCACCAAAGTCTGCTTCTCGCAGCGTTTCCTCCCCTCTCCCTGCTGCTCCTCTTTAGTCACCAAAGTCTGCTTCTCGCAGCGTTTCCTCCCCTCCCGCTGCTGCTCCTCTTTAAGTCACCCCTCTCAATGCCACTACGTCCCCCCTAGGGGCCCTCACACATGCGCACGCTGCTCGCTACTGCAGATCCGATGCTCTGCGGCTCGTTAGCTGCTCCCTGGACGGCACTGTGTTGTCTTCTTCGCTTGAGGGAATAGCAAAGAGCGGCAGCATTTGCCGCTCCTCCGAAGTCTTAGAAGCTGCCGCCGCTAGTGCCGCAGCAGCAGCTGCAGCAGCAAAGGAGGCAGCAGCAGCTGCGCGGCTGCCACGGGCTGTTGGACAGCAGCACAGCGACTGGCTCCTAGCCGTGGACTTTGCGGAAACGAAGCTCGCAGCAGCCGCAGCTAATGGTAACATTCGACTGTACGACTTCTCAAAACAACAGTGTAGCCAGCGCTCCCATGCTGTCTTCTAGCTGCCCGCGCTGCTCCGCTGCTCCATTTTTTAAACTAGAGCTTTTTTAGCAAGCATTAGCTTCCCCTGCAGCCGCTGCCCTTACTAAGCCCGTTCTGCCTCCTCCTTTAGCGCAGCTCTGTGCCCTTTAAAGGCCTTCTTTCTTCGCATCGCCTGCCCTATAGTTGGTTATCTTTTACGGCTCTTTTCCTCGTATCGAAAGAGAAAATTCCAGGAAACCCTCCACTAACAAAACGTATCGCAACAATGCCAGCGGCAGCAGGTGCTGCTGCTGCCGTAGCAATATGAAGTGTACTTACTGGTGTTTCCGTGCTCTCTACGAGGGCCAGCAACAGCGGCACTAGAACCAGCAGCTACTGTCGCTGCAAACTCGCCGAACAAAAACACTCTTCGGTGCCTCTATCAGCAAAGAAGCCGCTGCAGCAACGTATTCTGCGATTGCAGGCACCAAAGGATGCACTGCCCACACTGCTAGCTACGGGTGTCTCAGCTTCCGCAGCATTGCATAATGCTGCTGCCCCCATGGAGGTTTCAATGCACTTGCTTTCCCTAACCCGAAAAGCCCAATCTACCCCACTGAGCGTCTTCTCTCAAAAACCTTATCACAGATCCAAAAAATGCATGAATGAGACGGACAGAACCAGAGACAGCGAGATTTAGTGAGGCACACCCAGACGTCAGCATAGGGGAATGAGAAATGAGGCGGCCGGTCCAAGTACAAAGCCTCATGGTTTGATTCGACCCATAAGCACAACGCACAAAGAAAGCATGCAGATAGCTACATATATACATACAGAGAGATATAGACAAATATAAGGTTCTCTGTTTGCTAGTTGCCGCGGAAGCTTCAGCCGGCTCGGCATGCCCGCTTCGTTTGTTCCTGATGCAACTGACTGTTAGGAGGAGGTGTCTTGCAGCATAGCCTCTGGGCCTGTTGTTGCCCCCCTTCCTGCCTCTGTTTCGCCCAGTGCAGTTAGTATTTTTGAGCCAGCCAGTCCGTCAGGTTCTGCGTAGGCGTCCTCCCCAGGTTCACCCATAAGAATGCGGCAAGCACGAAGCACTGAACAAGCAAGCAGACTCATGCACAAATGTATGCACACACATCAGCAACAGACTTAGCAGTTGGGGGCACTGAATGCATCAAATGCATGCAGCTCCTAAAAAGAAGACAAGGAGCCATCAGTGCGCTGTATCTCATGCTCCCAGCTGAAGTGCGCAGAGAGATCGTGTATATATGTGTGTGTGTATGTATGTGTATTTATGTGCGGATGTGTTTGTGTGTATATACAGCTATGGGCTTCCGTACAACAGCCGTTGCAACACGTGCTGCTGCCACCGTCCCTGCAGCGGCACGCCGCTGCCTCGACGTGCTGCTGCAGCAACTCATGGGCTTCCAACAGCAGCTGGATATACTCCTCATCGCTGCAACAGCAACAGCAACAAGCAAACAAACAAAAAAACACACACACGCACACGAGCAACAATGAAGCAACCGAGTGGCAAGACAACTTTGAGCCACGCAGCACAAAAATAATTCTCCAAGGCAAGAAAAGGTGGGCCTGAACATCATCGGTAGCCACAACAGCAGCAGCCACAGCAGTCACAACAGCAGCCACAGCAGTCACAACAGCAGCCACAGCAGTCACAACAGCCACAACAGCAGCCACAGCAGTCACAACAGCCACAACAGCAGCCACAGCAGTCACAACAGCAGCCACAGCAGTCACAACAGCCACAACAGCAGTCACAACAGGCACAACAGCAGCCACAGCAGTCACAACAGTCACAACAGCAGTCACAACAGGCACAACAGCAGTCACAGCAGTCACAACAGCCACAACAGCAGCCACAGCAGTCACAACAGCAGCCACAACAGTCACAACAGCAGCCACAGCAGCCACAGCAGTCACAACAGCAGCCACAACAGCAGCCACAACAGGCACAACAGCAGTCACAACAGCAGCCACAACAGCCACAACAGCAGCCACAGCAGTCACAACAGCAGCCACAACAGCAGCCACAGCTGCTTACCTGCAAGAAGGCAGGACAGCCTTTCGCAGCAAACACCGCGCGAGCTGTATGGACACGAGGTGTCGTGCAAACACAAATTTTCGCCCCCCAGCAGCTGCAGCAGCGGCACGAGCGAGAGGCAGTGCCTCACAAACTCTGCGACGCAAGGGAGAAGAGCAGAGCGAGCACAGCGCTACGGGCAGGAAGCCTGCAGCCGAGCAACTTCGCGCAAGCGTGTAGGAGGGGATACGCGAGAGGGTCGAACAGCGGGGATGCACAACAGACAGACGCAGCAAGAGCGAAGACAACCAACCGATTAGCGCGAAGTCTGGCGAGTGACAGTTCATAGCAGGCACGAGGATCTCGAGGCCGGAGCGCGCTGCACAAAGGCGGGCAGTTGAGCAGCAGTGTTGCAGCAACATGTACACCCGAGGGAATGGCAGCAGCCGTCAAGGTTGCAAAGGACTGACTCAATCCTCTGTAAGGCAGCCAGCATTATGGAGGAGGAGAAGCAGGATGGCTAAACGCACAACAGCAGCCTGACAACACGCGCAGGTGCTGCAGCAGCCGTTGCAGCCGTTGAACCAGTCTTACTAGGCCCTTTCAAGGCATGCGAGAGGACGTGGAGAAAGGCCTCTCGGATCTGACTCGAGCGCGAATAGAATCAAAGGCAGTGAACTCCTGCATCATGCAGCCGCAACCCCCAAAGCTTTAACTGCCCGCCTCGTTTGCATGCCACTGGAACGCTTCTGCCTCCCTTATTCTATCGCGCTGCTCGTCTCTCGCTCCAGACTACAGCGCTGTCTGCCTCTGCTTCCCCCAACTCTCCTTCCACTCTCTCTCCCCCCGCTTCGGGTTCTCTGAGGCGTTCTGTCCTTCGCTACCCTCCCCCTACCCCAGCTCTCCCATCAGCGGCAGACGGAGAGGGGCCTACTCCCTACCCAGGAAGCACCCTGACCGCCTCTTCATAAGCACAGGCAGCTTGCTGCTGCTGCTGTGGCGCTGCAAGACT
The DNA here is from genome assembly GCF_002999335.1 of Cyclospora cayetanensis. Classification (NCBI taxonomy): domain Eukaryota; phylum Apicomplexa; class Conoidasida; order Eucoccidiorida; family Eimeriidae; genus Cyclospora; species Cyclospora cayetanensis. The sequence continues at coordinate 159,715 of NW_020312759.1, read as the reverse complement.
CAGACAATGCCCTAACATCACATGGCAAGGGGCCCACACGGGCGACAACAGGGGGCCTCCCGAGCTCCTCCTGATACTCCGCCTGAAGCGCGAAAAAAATTATCCAAACGCGCTCCTCAAGCATTTGCAACCGTCAAGCGCATGCACAGGCCCACTAACGGAGCGCCGAGAAAGCGCACATTCTGAACCCCCCCAACCAGAAACGGACCGGAAACAAGCGATGGCATCGACGTGCTGAGACTGCATGACCAGGAAAACTCCCTCCTAAATGCGCAAGAACTCGAAATCAGCCCGCACGCATGCACCCCACCCACAGCTGCGCCTCGCTCAAGAGCGTGCAACAACAAGCTCCTGACTGCATCACCCGCAAGTAGGCGTCCATACACCGAGCGACCCAGGTGTGCAGCAACACGGCTAGCTCCAACAGCGCCAGCGTTTCCGCAATTCTTACCGCGTAGAATCGCAAAGCGTCCATTGCAGGCTGCTGCCTGAGGCGCTGCAACAAGCTCAGCAAGTCTGCAGCCCTCCCTGCACAAGAAAACAACAAGCTCAGCACGAACTACGGCACACCACTCCCAAGCATCAGCAAGCGCCTCGGCAGCAGCCAAACCGGTGCCTGCCTGCAGGAGCAGCAACGGCGAGAAGAGAAGAGAACAGTCGCGAATTACCGAGCTGCATGCAACAGCTAATATAGACAGGTGCCGCATACAAACCCTCGCTCAGCACCTCCAACGCCCTGAAGAAACCACAACACACACCCCAACCCCCCGCAACTCAACATGTCAGCATGCTTTCGATCCTACAGACCTCGCACACACACCCTCATCAGCGGGCAGAACCATGGAAACAGCTTACAAGCGAGACACTTCGAACGCTGAAGGAATGTCGCGCTCTGCATGCAGCGCAATAGCCTGAATGCTCAGGTTCACACTGCAGCAGCAAACACGGCAATATCCGCAAGCGCAGCCCACCCCAGTAGCGTCACTGACAGCCTATCAGCAGCTGCAGCAGAATAGGCAGCAGTGATGCACCGATCGAAGACTCAACACACGACGCCACACCCACCGTGCGTGGCAACAGAAAGGGAAATCGCTTATGCCGCCTTGTATCCCGCCTGTAAACTCTGCCAGAGTTCAGCTCCCTCAGGCTTCATCTCACCTAGACAGCCGTGCAAGGGGTGGCAGTAAGCGCGTTGGATAACGGCAGGCAACTGCTGCAAGGGCTGGATACTGCAGCCGCTCCTGCAGCTGCTCCTGATCCGTCTGCTGCACCTTTTGCTGCTCTAGCTGCCGCAGCTCCTCCTCGCATGCCGCAAGCACCACCAAGGTTTCATCGTGCTCGCGATGCTGAGAAAGCGCTTGCTGCTGCCGCTGCTGCCGAACGCATTCAAGAAATTCCATCGGAGCCTACAAGCAGACGGGAAAGCAAAAAAAGACACAGCGCAGCAGGCACAAACCAACGGCAGCTCAGAGCCTCCTCGTTGCTGTCCACAAAAAGAATCAAAAAGCAGTGAAGGCTGCACCTCCCGCTGCCGCCGTCTTGCGCGCTCGCCGCTGATATTGCCGCTTGTGCTGCTCTGCTGTGCATTGCCAACGAACCATTTGTGCCGCAGCAGAAGACAAGGCAATCGCGAGGTGTCTATACGCATCACGCAGCAGTCATGCAGCCAACTTTGCTTGCTTTTGCTGTGAGCTGTGAGTGTGTGTGTGCGTGTGTGTCTGTATGTGTGTCTCTGTGTGTGCATCTCTGTGTGTGTCTGTGTCTGTGTGTATCTCTGTCTGTGTGTCTCTGTGTGTGTATCTCTGGGTGTGTGTCTGTATGTGTGCATCTCTGTCTGTGTGTCTCTGTGTGTGTATCTCTGGGTGTGTGTCTGTGTGTCAGTCCGTATGGGCAGTGCTTCTGCTGCTGTGTGTCTGTATATATATATATATGTATACATATATATGAACAGTGCTTCTGCTGCTGTGTGTCTGTATATATGTATAGATATACATATATGAACAGTGCTTCTGCTGCTGTGTGTCTGTATATAAATGTATGTATACATATATATGAACAGTGCTTCTGCTGCTGTGTGTCTGTATACATATATATATATGTATACATATATATGAACAGTGCTTCTGCTGCTGGGTGTCTGTATACATATATATATATATATATATATATGTATACATATATATGAACAGTGCTGCTGCTGCAGTGTGGTGGTATACGGACAGTGCCCAGCTGCAGTGGCGGTAGTCGGCAGCAGCAAGGAGAGCAGCCTCTTGCTGAGTGGTCAGCACGCCGGAGCCGAAGAGGAGGAACAAAAGCTGCAGCACATGTCAACTCCTCGGGATCTGCGAAAGGCTGGACTGCAGTCTCCCAAGAAAACAATCAAAGCAGGAAGCGTTGAGTGCTGCAGCAGCTAGATGCCATCGCCTGACGCCTCTTCGGCTTGACAGGGCACGAGCGCGAAGCGCACAGCGTTTCCGGTGTACTGACACCTCTGCGGTGGCACTGAAGTGAGTAAGCGCTTGCCTTAGGCCTCAAAGGATTCTTCAGAAAGGCACCCTGAAGCTCCCGAAGAGCATCCTCAACACAGCCTAGCAAATCTAAAGCCTCTCCAAGCTTAGCCTGCAAATACTCACACCACAGCATGCACGGCGGCTTAGGCGGCGCGCATCAGCGGAGGCAAAGCGAAGCAGAAGGGCAGTGCAGAGCAGCAGCAGGAGCAAGGCAGACAAGGCCAGGCGCTAACACAGCAGCACACTGTACCTGCATGAGGTGGGCAAGAGGCGACGCTTCCCAAAGGGCACGAGTTCTCTCTAACAAGGATCGACATGCTGCTACGCCTGTCTTGTTTCCCTCTTCCATCTGCAGCAACACCCGCCTCCAGGGAGAGATGCTTTTACCGCACGTGCCAAAGGGCACCGATAAAAAACGACAGAGACACAGGTACTTTCAGGAAGAGCTGCAACAGGAGAAGCAGCAGGAGCGAAAGCAGCAGAAGCAGAAGCAACAAAAGGAACTGAAGCAGCAACAGAAGCAACAAAAGGAACTGAAGCAGCAACAGAAGCAGAAGCAGCAGGAGCGAAAGCAGCAAAAGGAACTGAAGCAGCAACAGAAGCAGCAACAGAAGCAGCATTAGAAGCAGAAGCAACAAAAGGAACTGAAGCAGCAACAGAAGCAGCAACAGAAGCAGCATTAGAAGCAGAAGCAACAAAAGGAACTGAAGCAGCAACAAAAGCAACAACATCAGCAATAGCAGCAACAGAAGCAGTGTCAGAAGCAGAAGCAACAGAAGCAACAGCGTCAACAACAGCAGCAACAGAAGCAGCAGCAGCAACAGAGCAGCAGTATTAGCACCAACAAAAGCAACAACAACAGCAACAACAACAAAAGTATAACCACGATCGACAAGATAGAGGCTTATTTCTGTACAGGGTCAGCTTACGTGGCACGTGGCAGCTAGGAGCAGCAGATGCGGATCTTGGAACGTCCATTGTCGGAATGTCACCAGCAGCTGCTGCAATAGACGTTCTTGCAAATTGTTGCGCAGCAATGCCTCTCCAAAAAGCCTCAGGCTGTCAAAGTGCAGACACCCACAACTGCCTGTAGCGCTGGTAGGGCCTGTGTGTGAATCGCTGCCATCCCTACTTCTGAGGGGGTTCGATTTCTTGCCTTCCCCGTGCTGCTGCTGCTGCTGCTGCTCCGTTGCAGCCGCCGGTATTCTCGCGAGTTCGCTGCCGCAGCAGCAGACTGTCTGGACAGGGTATTCTCGCAGCAGCTGCTGCGCTGCAGCAGCAGCCGCCGTCGATGCATGCATGCCACAGGCGTCTAGGGCCCCTTCAGGATGTGCGAGCGCGACGAGAAGCTCTGCATGCAGCAGCATCGCTGCAAGAAGTCGGCAGCAACAGGAGCAGCACACCACCAAAGGGGTCTCAACGGCTTTGCTGCGCAGCGTAATGAATCTCGCACAGGAGCCAACACAAACGAGGCTATGCGCAGCAACAACAACATCAATGCCTGCAACCAACCTCTTCTTATCTCAGCAAAAGAACCCCCAGGCGCCACCCCCAAGCAACCTACTTTTTTGATCTTGATAAGCTCTCGCCTTCAAGCAACCCTGCCTCAGATGCTCGTACAACTGCAGAGGCCTGCTGGCACTTGCTTGCGCTTCATCAGGTGCGTTGGCTGCTGCATCTGCTGCATGCGCGGATGCAAGCGAAGTGGAGCAAGGCCTTTTATCGAGGATACTGGAGGCATCCACCATCTTGGCAAAGCCCCCTAAGGGGACCTCGGCCTGTACAGCCGCTTCTGTGCTTGGTGCGACAACTCCACGCGTCAGCACACTGCACTAGCTGCAGCAAGAGACTGGCTGGTGTAGAACGTAGTGCCCCTTAGATTACAGGGACGCACTCCCGATGTTGGTAGTGGTGTGGTTAGTGTTGTTGTTGCTGTTGTTTGGTGTTGTTGAATGTTGTTGTTTGGTGTTGTTGTTTGGTGTTGTTGTTTGGTGTTGTTGTTGTTTGGTGTTGTTTGGTGTTGCTGTTGTTGTAGTTTGGTGTTGTTTGGTGTTGTAGTTTGGTGTTGTTTGGTGTTGTCTTTGTCGCAGAAGTTGCTGTCGCGGAAGCTGTTTCGAAGGCGTCTGAGGCAGTCTAACTGGTGACCAGACAGCTGTGGCTCATACATACACCGCAGGAGAGCAATGAGTCTTTCAAGTCAGGGGTATACGCATCGGTGTAGCTACAGCGTTTTAGGACAAAGCCTCTTCGTGTGTCCCTCTCGGCATATTCCCCTTCCTATGGATCTCAAACTGAACGTAGGCATTCTCACAGAAGGGGTGAACGGGGGAGAGAGGAAGCGCGGGGCAGGTGCAAAGAGGCGAGGTCCCCCCGGTGGGGCCCTATGATCAGCCAGGGGTGCCTAATACCAACGGAAACAACCGTTACAGATTCTTTGCGGAAACAGAGAACTGCACCGGCCATTATATACTGAAATACAATGGCATTTCTCGCCGAGACTCAGTGGTCGGTGGCGGTATTAACCCCTCACCGACCAACGTGCCTCGCATTGTCTTTGCTGGCAGATCCTGAGCTCGCTGCGTGGGCTAGGAGCCCATCCTTCCTTCCAATGGTTTCCTTTTAGAATTAAAATGTCTTTCCACTTCGCTTTAAGCTTCAACCATGTATGCTTCCTCCTGCCTCTCTTTATATTTCTGTACCTTTACTGGGGAGCAGTGCGAGCTGTCCTCTGTGGGCTTCGCTTGGCACTACCATAGTCCCTTCGCTTGGCTGCTGCTGCTGATCACGTAGTATAGAAACTCCTTCCTTCAGGCGCCTGTGCGCTAGCTGTTGCTGCAGCGAACAAAGAAGTTAACTTCGTCGGAGGCTGCTGCACTTCACGCCTAAATGCAGCGGGCCATAGCCACACTTCGGCACTCCCTCCTGCGCTGGCTTTCCTGAGTTGGAAAAGCAGTAAAGGATCTACCTTTGGGTGTAGCTGGTCAGATATTTCAGTTGTTGCATGGTAAACGCAACGGCCAGAGACGGCAGGCTGGGGAAGGAGGCAGCTGTAGAAGGAAACTGCAGCCACAGCGTATCCAGCTGCTGTCATGCTGCACCTGCTTAGACAGTCAAGGCTGGATCTTGTGTGCCCTTGCGCATTTAGCTGCCGCTATGTGCATCTGGATGTGAATGTATGCCCGGGGCACGTAGAGAGGGCAGGACAGCTCTTGTGCGCTCTCACTGTATAATCCTCATTTCCTGAGGGGTAAGGACGGCAGCTACAGGGAGTTCGCTGTGGCTGGCACTATTCAATAGCCTACTATTGCGTTTTGAATGAGAATTTGGCCTTTAAGATTCCTTAAAGAAGGGTTCAAAGGGTGCGCCACATGAGAGGAGGGCCTCTGCTGAACACCTTTAAACCCTTCGCACAAAACGGCATTAATCTCTTCACACGAACCGCGTTCCTCGGCGCATCTCTACGGTGGCATCTGTACTACTAGGAATTGCCTGAGGCACCAGGAGCGAGCGTCTGCCTGCCAGCTTCCAAAAACAAACAACCCAGCCCCTCAGGCCCGTGCATATTTTATCGCTGCAACTTCCCAAGTGCAGCAGTTTGCAAGCCGCTGAACCCAAGGAAGTGTCGCCACGGGATGCCTATATACATGAGGACTGGCTACAAACATCAGTGCAAAGTTTAGAGCAAAGCGGCTCTTGTGGGTGCTTTTTCTTCACACCGCCACACACGGGCGCTGCATCCTCCGTGCTTCGAGGGGCTGTTGGCTGGTGTGGATGGGCATAAAGCCATCCCAGATTGTCGTAAACCCTCGAGGTAATCAAATTTTTTGAGTGGGTTGCGTGGGGAGTCCTGTGAGACGCTACAGGCAGACAGCCAAAACCCTTTTTCGGAAGAAGGGAAGGGCAAGACACGAAGGCGCGCGAAAGCTTGAAGGGTGTCAGGCCATGTACGCGGGCACGCAAAGAAGAGGCCTCCTCCTGTAGATTTAGTTGCTCTTTTGTGCCTTTGCGTGAGGCTTGGGCGCAATCTTTCGGTGTCGGAGGTGTGACCGCAGAAACAGAAGGGCCCAGTACGAATTCAAGATTACCCAGAGGCAGCAGGAAGTGGCAAAAGAGACGCGTCTGAATCGAGGCGCTTCCGCTGTGAAGGTACACCCGCGAAGCCACTCCGTGGCGAGATGGGAGAGGGCAATAAACGGCACAGTAAAAAGCCTGTACGATATGAAGAGACAGGCGGCTCCAGCGTTTGCAAGCGCGAAAAGGGGTGTGTCTGTCTGCTTCCCTTGGATCAGAAACCACCGCAAGTGGAGCACTGGCGTAGAGATCTCACTCAAGCACATGAAGGCTGATATACCTGGGGAGTCACACGCATCCGCATCACGTTTAGGCGCAGCTACACCCCCTCCGCACAAGCCTACCTTTCCACCTTTACACACACACATCTACTGCATGCACACTGATGCAGCCACGCCGCAGGCGAGGCCCCTCCGCAGCGACTTCTCGTGCGTGCGCCTCAGCCGACTCCGCGTAGAGTCCGACTTAAGGCGAGCAAAATGACGGGCAGTCGAACGAAAACGCTCCAGCCGCACAAAATGGCAGACCAAAGCTTGCGGCAGTCTTTGCCAGGCACAAGATTCTGGCGGGAAGGCAAGCGCGTGCGGGCTGTTCAGAGCGCAGAGGCTTGCTTACCCGTCATCCTGCCCTTCGGAGCCAAGAGGTAGGAGACCATCGCGTACAAAGAAAGAATGCCATGCAGCACGAAGGCGCGCGAGTGGACGTCTCTGTTTTTTAGACATTCCCACAGGTCCCACATGAAGTATCCCGCCATTACGTAGGCTGCAGCATAAACCACAGAGGAAGGCGAGGAGGGGGTGGGGTTGCCACAACCTCTTTGCGCCGCTGCAGGGATTTTTCGCGGAGTGGCGAAGCAGCTGGCTCCGTGAGCCTTTCAGGGAAGAGAGGGGCGGGGAAGGGGGGAAATACACAGTTGAGGGTGTGTGTTCTTAGGATTCGACGCCTACCAATAATATCCAGCAAAAAGCTGTGAAAGTTATAGAAGGCGTATGTCTCTCCCCAGTCCCAAAGGGCCCACTTGAGTACTCCCAAGGGCCCCTTGTCCGGAAGGGGAGGGCCCCCAAGTTCTTCCCAAGCCTTGTTAAAAGTCACCCACAGCACTGCCAATGCCATGGGGCATATGAGTGTCGCATGCACGAAGGCTGTTGCGTTGGCGCGGGCTGTTACATAGTACTTCCTGAGCTCTTGGGGGGAGTCTTCCGCGCTTGAGGTCCCCACAAGAGCCCCCTCGGCGTGAGTCGAGACGCCAGCAGACTTGGCTCCTGGCAAAGCCTCCGTCTTGGCTTTTTCATGAGGACCTTGTCGATAGAGACGCACCTTTCGGCTGTGCTCCTTCCAAGCCGCCGCTGGGAGGAAGTAAAAGGGGACGGACAGGGAGAGCCTCTGGTGGACATACACCCACGCCACTGCACTGAGAGCCAGCCAAACCAAAGAAAAATCGGATGAAGAATACAACAGCCCCTCGACGCCTTCACTCAAGGTCGCCGCCATCTCGGCTTCCTCCACTCAACTCCGCCGCTGCACACCGGAAGTAAGGGGTTCCTAGTCGCGTTCTAGGGAATTAAATGTAGCGCACGTGCAAGAAAGCCCCAGGAAGGTATCTTAGGCGATCAGAGAAGCCACACAACGACTTGGGGGGTGAACTAAAAGTACAGACTCTTGGGATGCCACCCCACGGGATTCAGGGTGAGTGGCCCATACGTGTAGGTCTAGGATTTAGCGCTTTTAATTCGGAAGTTCATGGCTAAGGACTTCATGTGGCAAGACAGAGAAGGCACTGCGAAACGCCAGGGTGTCTGCTCGGGGAATGATCGTGGATGACTGGTGCGGGGGCTGCCAAGTAGTCTGTATGTGTGGGGAATTACTATCCTTTGGCGCGTCTGCTGAAAAGCATTGAATCATACTCTCTGAAGTGTGTATACAGCCGGAAAATCTATAGAATTCCCTAGAATACGGGCACCGAGGCAGCATTTTCGGCGCAGTGCAGCCAGTCAGCAGCGCGGGCGTCATAGGGGCCCTCCTACTCTACATCCGAGTCCGCTTTTAGTTACGGGCTGTATCTACCACCGAATACTTATCAGTAGCTAAAAACAAAACCAAAATGGGTTGCTAGAACTTGGTACATAAGGTTTGGGGTTTAAGCTTCGAGGTTTGTAACTTTGATACGGTGCCCTTCAGCAGGCGGCAGTCGAGCGCGGATCAAAGGCGTCGCTAGTTGGCAGAGCCATGGCGTTTCGGTGATCCTCTAGCGTCTTAATATCACTCGATGCCAAAGTACCAACTTCCCTTCCTGAGCCTTTTCTTCACAGTATCTCGTAAATCCTAGCTTTTCTTCAAGCCCTAGTCCAGTTAGCGCCGCACTTCCTGCGGCTTTGGTATATATCAGCTTTCCACACCGCCGACGCGGAGCAGCGAGCTAGCTCTTGCTAGTGCCTTTCCCCAATCTCTCTGCTTCTATCGCTTTTTCTGCCCCTCTAACAACAGTGTTAGACTCGAATTAAGGCAGTAAGCCGCAGAAAAAATCCCCGGACGCTTTCCCCGTGCTCCCCAGCCCGTCGAGTAGGCCTCGCTGCTGCCGACAGTCGCTCGAGAGCTAGAGAGTATAGGCCATTTCGGCTGACGCCCCGCCCTTCTCGCTTCTAAATGTATTTCCATGCATTCATTTCGACCTTCTAGCTACCTTCGAGCGCTTTTCCTCCGCTTTCGCCCTCTTCCTTCGCACACACACCCCCCTCTACGCCACCCTTTTCTCGCCTCTGCTGTCCTCAGGCTTCTCCAAGATGGCAGACGCAGAAAAAACACCCCCTCAACCCAAGGCAGAGGCGACTGACGCCCAGGGGGCCCCCTCAGAGGCCCCCAGAGGGGCCTCAACCCCAAAGGGTGCCACTACCAGCCCTGCTCCAACTCCCCGAGGTGCCCTCTCCAAGGGATCTGGCGGACTGCAAAAAAGCCACAGCGTGAAGTCGCAGGTGTCATTCTCTGTGGATCCACCCAGCAAGAAGAGCAGCATGACGACCAAAGAGTTCATGGAATATCGGCAGCACAGCAGCATAGGCGGCCTCTTGCCTTCAAACTTCTTCTTAAGTCAGGAGGACATCCGGATTTGGGGTGTCGAGGACCTCACAGACCCCTCCATACAGCCCTATGACAAGGATTCAGAGTGTATGTCATCGACAGAAAGGCCACGTGTGCTGTACTCCCCTTCTACGTGCACACCACTGCCTCCTCCATACAAACAGGGCCGCTGTACATGGTGTATGCATGTGTAACTTGTGCGCACACAAATATATAGGCGTAATGCTGCATACATGTGTACCCTTAGGGCTTAGGATGGGAAAGTGGAGACTTCGTTCCTCCACAGCACAGCGGGGGGCGGAAGGGGAGGAGGGGGTATCTGTCCGTTTATATATATATACATATGTGATTGTGTACATAGGTGTGTGTATGTCTATTTGTCTGCCTCGCTTTTGTCCATTTGTTTGTCTCCCTGTCTGTTTGTCTGTCTCCCTCTCGCTCTCGCTCTCTCTCGCTCTCTCTCGCTCTCGCTCTCTCTCGCTCTCTCTCGCTCGCTCTCGCTCTCTCTCGCTCTCTCTCGCTCTCTCTCTCTTGCCTGTTCAGTCACTCGCTTACTTTCTGCATAAATATATATATGTGTGTATGCTCGTCTCCCCTCGTGTGCACAATACTTTTCTCCCCTCTCATCTAGTTCCTCCAAAGATGAGGCCTCTCTTTCAAGGGCTTTTCTGTTTCCACGGGCGACCGCCTGTCTATCATGTTGTGAATCCTTCCCGCCGCTGTGCATTGTTTGTTCTGCCGCGCTCTTGTATGTCGGGATGTGCGTGCAGCGCTGCCCAGACCCTTCCACGTGTCTCTGCCCGGATATGCCCCTCATCTGTGCCAATACGTTCTTCGCCACGGAGAGAAGCAGCCAAGAGACGCACTATTAGGTCCGGAGATTACGATATTCCCCCCTACATGGGTTCCCCAGTGGACTCCAAACCCCAACTTCAAGCCTCAGCGCTACGGCTACAACTGTGAGACAGGCCTTGAGATCTTAAGGCCTTAACGATCCCCCTTGCTCGTGAAACACTCCACCCACAGCACAGCCCTGGCAGCGCATCCCACATCCACGCTAGGCCCTCCGCCTGAGAGATCTCAATTTGCTCTTGCGCTATAAACATACAGCCTTCTTCCAAAGCAGAGAAGCAACCCTCTCCCTAAGGCCACTTGCCACTCTACCGCTGCCCCTTGCATGTAGCGCTCTTTTGGTGCTGCGGGAGAGCAGCAGACAGACGGGGGGGTGGTGTTCGCGACTGGGGGGCCCACGTCTGGCGGGCATTACAGCACCACCACCCCATCTGTCCTCTGTTTGGAGCGCTGCTGCATGACGCTCCATCCCTCCTTCCAGTCTTCCCAGTAAATCTCCTAGCCGACTAGGAGATTCACTGGCGAAGATTCATTGCTGCAGCTCCTTGAAGTTCACGCTCTGTGCTGGGTGGCTGCTGTGTGCAGGGCAGGATAGCGAGGCTTACAAGATGGATCGCTTGCCGTACGTGAACGCCGAGTTCAACCCCACGGCACCTGACGCTACCCACATGTACAGGCAAGCGTATCCCTACGCGGCCTACCCGTACGGCGTTCCCAGAGTCTGAAGCAACGACAAAGACCGCAGTAGGGAGGTCCCCCCCCTCTCCAGCCAGACGGCGGGCGATGTAGAGAGGCGTTCAGGGACGGAGCGCAGCACACAGACTGCCTGCCGCCTGCCTTGCATCCATGCACTTGTACAGAGGTACACAGAATGAGCGGGAGAAGAAGAGTAAAGGCAATCGGGGAAGCAGTGTATACACTTGTTTATTCCACGCACCACACAGCCCCTCCACTCGATTGTACCGTTCTCTGCTCACAAGGGAGCAGCCCTTTAGCTCTAAAAGCGTCCCACTTCACACCAACGCAAGCACCCACACATGTATACCACCTACACACAAATATATACCCATATATATACAGACATGTATCCACACATACACACTACCTGCTCCCATGCAGTAGTGGACCACATCTCCTCTTTCCTCTTCCCCCCCGCCGTACGATTTTTAAGGTTTATGGTGCATGTACGGTGTCACGGAGAATGCTCTGCCAGCAAAAGCCACCTCCTGGACGTGTTCAGTTAGCGAGAGTACAGCTTCTAGCCAGCGGCACGCCGATGTAGCATGCAACCGCTGACAGCCGCACGCCCTACATACACACGGGGCTGTGGTGTGTTAGCCTATTGATTTCGTTAGCCTTGAGTGAGAGACACGGGAGGTAGGTAGACACTCGACTAGTAGACTGACAAGAGAGCCGTCTTCTCAGCAACAAGGTGTACTACTGGAGTGCAGAACAGCAGAAACAGAACTAAAGGTTCTTTATCTAAATTGAAGCACACTTTCGGCTGGGTGAGGAGGCCTTGCCCAATTCCTAAGCAGACGTCCTCGCGCGAAGCTAGCGCCTCCCACTACAACAAGCCAGCGCATCCCGAAAGGACGAACCCCCTTGCAGGGACCAATGAAGCGATCGCATGCTGGTGCGCCACCGCAGGAGGGCTGTCCTTGCGTGGACCCTTGAGGAAGGAGCTTTCAAACAACTAATGCTTACGGCGGAGATGGCGGGGGAAGGCGAAAGCGTCTCTCCAGACTATAGCCATCGCCCTCAGGGGGAGATGGTCGAGAAATGCCTCGTCGAGGTCTTAGAGATCTGCTTCTTTGGGCTTTGCCCTGAAGAGACCCTTCCCTACCCCTATGATGTGCAGCTTTTTACCTCGAGTGTCTCCCTCCCTAAACAAAGTGCAAGGCTCCACCTGAAAGACCGAGCAACCGACCCTCTGCAGGAAGCGCCTTAAATTGGACTATTTCCTGCGACTCCCCCAACTCCCCGAGGGACGCTGAGAGAGGGGGCAGCAGAAACTACAGTGGAAAAAACGAAGGGACCTCCTGCGTGCTTCTCTTCACCTTCCTACCCCCTACCACGACCCCCTCTCCCCCTATCACCACGACCTCCACATGCGCTAAAACCCCAAAGGATTCTTTTTCAAAGCTCAGAATCCGGCCCGTCGTCCCCTCGCTGCGCTTCGCGCTTCTGTTTGTTTGCCTCCTTCCTTTCCTGCCTGGCGAGGGCTTCTGCAATGCAGACACGGCGGAAGGCACCGGAGAGCGTGCGGGGTGGGTGAACCGACACAGCCGCACAGGCAGACGACCAGGGCGGCAAGTCCAAAACACACAACACAGACGCGCACAGCACAGCAGACTAGGGGTAGAAAACGTGCTCCTACACAGGACGTGTAATACTGGCTTTGACCTACTCTCGCGCTCCTTCTTCTGCTTCTTAAGATCTGTGTAGCTTCCGCCTGCCCAAGCCTCTCGAGACTTGGCCTTCTTTTGTCGCATCTGCTTCTGAGCCTTCCGCAAGCGACGTGCATCGTCCTGAGGACAGCCACCACTCAGCAGAGGCACGCAGGCAGACACTGACGCATGCATAGGCAGCAGCCTCGAAAGCGCACGTATGCATGCACAGACCAACTGGAGTCAAGCAGACAAACACCTTCCAGGACCTCCAAAAAGCACAAAAAATACAGCGTGTTGTCAAAAGCAAAAGGCCAAAAAGTCGTTCATAACGCCTCCCACGCCTTACCAGAACGCGTTCCCCGCTTATTTTCCTTAATGCCGTCTCCGCAGCTGCCTGCAGTGCCACCTCCTCCCCACGACCCTCCACTGCCGCTTCTTCGAGCCGCCGACGCTGTGCCTCAATCTCCCTACAGCAAATGCAGCGGCAAGCAGAAACGCAAAACGCACACTCCTGAATCTCCTGCTGCAAATAGCGCAAAGGGCAGCACCAGCACCAAAGTCAACAAGAAGGATGCCGGCCATGCCGTACCAGCAGCAGCAAAGCAAGCAAAGAGGCACACACAAATATGCACACACACATACAAATATGCACACAGACATACAAATATGCACACACACATGCAAATATGCACACACACATACAAATATGCATACACACATAAAAATATGCGCACACACATACAAATATGCACACACACATACAAATATGCACAGACATACAAATATGCACACACATACAAATATGCACACACACATACAAATATGCACACACACATACAAATATGCACACATACACACAGAAACACCTCAGTAGGTGTGAAAGCTGCACATCATCCGCTAAGACTCTCACTTGAGTGCTGCTGCGATGCGCTGTTGCTTTGCCCCCTTCTTTCCGTGCCGAAGAGCTTTTGGCACATGGTCTCGCATTTCCATCGTGGAAAAGGAGAATCCGCCTTCATCGTCACCGTCTGCTGCTGCGAGTGATTTCTTTTTTGCCGCTGCTGCTGCAACCTCTTTCTTGGCCCTCTTTGCCTTCGGCTGCTCTGCCTGCTGCTGCGTGCCCTGCCCGTTAGCCGCTTGCCGTTCCCGCTTTTGCTGCGTCTCCTGCCGCTTCTCGAGCTTTGCTGACTGCTGCTGCTTCGTCTTCTCAGCTGTCTTTGCAGCCTTGTCTGTATTTTTTTTGCGTCCCCCGTGCTGTCTGAGCGCTTCAATCTTTTCACGAAGCCGCTGGACTAGTTCCTCCCGAGAAACTGCACCTTTTGCTTCCTGCTGCTGTTGGCAGCGCTTTTTCTTGCCTTGCTTCTGATTGTGCTGAGTTTGCTTCTGCTGCTTATGATCTCTTGCTGCTGCTGCATCGGCTTGAGCCGTGGACGGCAACATACTCTTCACGTCATAGCGTACACCCTGCTTCTCCCTTCTTATCTGGCCCCTGCTTTTCTGCCGCTGCTGCTGCTCCTGCTGCTGCTCCTGCTGCTGCTCCTGCTGCTGAGCATCAAAAGGGATACGATTCAAGAGCAGGCTGAGGCGTTGCTGCCAGTGCGAAGCCGCAGCAAGCAGCTGATCCACGTGGACTGCCGCAAGACTCTCAGGAGCATCTTCACTGTCTGAGGCGCATTCTGCCTTCTGCAACGCTCCGGCTGCACGGGCTTTTACCTCGACAGCCATGCTTACTGCTATGCGGTAAAGGGCACTCAAAGAACTGCGTCGGTGGTGCTAGGGCCTCTATTCTTCTCGACACCAAAACTCTTCCTTCTGCTTTCCACGCCTTTGCTGCCTTCTTTGAAATTTTGGCAGCCGCGTTCCCGCGGCAGCTGCTGCTGCCGCTCGTGCCGGGAGGCCGTGTCTGCAACGCGTCAAAATCACAGAAGTATATACACTGCTTGGAGTCCAATCCTTTCAGAGGAAGGTTTTTTCCTGTTTTCCCCACTTTTCAGCCCAAGCAAGCAGCAAAACGCGTCGCATTAAGCGGAGAGAGATGAGAAGACCAACGCGATCAAGGGCCTCTTTCGGCTACCCGGGGTGTGGGGCCGCGTCTTCACCGCCGCATGCGAAGGTTTCGTTGGCGTGGGAAAAACTGGAGGAGCGTTCTAAGAGTAGTGCAGTCTTGCGAGTTTCCGTCTGTTCGTTGCTGTGGAATTCCTCGCTGCGCAGTATATAAAGGCGTAAGTTGGGCGGAAAGGCGGCAATTCTCTCTCTCGGCATCCGATGCAGCAGGGGTCACAAGAAGACCCCCCCACAGAGGGGGGCCCCTCCTCTCCCGCAGGGGGGGCCCCTCCGTCGGAGGCTCCCGTTCAGGCGCCTTCTTCCCTCTTGCAGCAGCAGCGAAAGAGGCGGCCAAACACGTTAGGCTTGACGCGAGACACGCGATACACCGTGGAGCAGGTGCTGGACGGCAGAACTGTGCGGCACATCCAGTTTGTTGCGAGGGCTGCTAATCTCAAGAGGGTGTTTGGAGCAATTAGCTGCGGGAAGGAAGCAAATGTATATTTTGCTCTTGGAGAGAAACAGCCAGGTGAAGATGACCACCAGCACGATGGCCACCAGCAATCGCCGGAAACATCCCTAACGTTCTTTGCACTCAAGGTGTACAGAACCTCAATTCTTTCCTTCAAAGACAGAAGCAGATACGTCCAGGGAGACTTCAGATTCAACAATGCTTACTCACGGTGGGTGCAGGCGGTTCATCCAGTGCCAGAAGTGGGGTTCACACACACACACACACACACACACACACACACACACACATATGCACACACACACATATGCATATATATGCATATATATATGCATATATATATACACGTTAGCACTTATGGACATTTTTTGCACACATACGCGTATGCACATATACACGTGCTCGTGGAAACCTTGAAAGGCGTGCGGTATTGCGTGTTTCGCCGCCTTGCAACGGCTCCAGGGGGCCTTTTTCATGTTGAGTGGTGTGTGCCGCGCGGCTGGAGTGCGTGCTGCAAAGGGGGATGCTGCTGCTGCGTTTTCGTGTACACGTGCATGTGCAAGGCTTGTTTTTCGATGTCGGCGCTGCTGCAGAAACCGAAACCCCCGAAAGATGGTGGCTGTTTGGACGATGAAGGAGCACAGGAATCTGCTGCGCTTTCGAGCCGCAGACTTGCCATGCCCCCGTCCAGTGGCTCTGAAAGGAAACGTTCTTCTCATGGAATTCGTGGGAAATGCTTCTTACGCTGGGCGAGCCGCCAGCATGGACGGTGGAATTACGTGTAGAGGAAAAGAGGAAAGGGAGCTGGAGGCTGTCGTCAAGCAGGGAGGGGCCTTGAAAGAGATATCCGAGGCTTTTTCAGCGTCAGCATCGGTGACAGCAGCGTCGGATGCATCCCCTACGGAGCTGTCTGAGGCTCCATCAGCAACAGCAGTGGAGGCAGCCGCAGTGGCGCGTAATGGAGGGAGTGAGAAAAGCACCAGCGAGCAGCATCATGAGCTGTGTGGCTGTGGAGATTTCTCCTTTTCTTTTAGCGCCGAGCTTCTTTCGTATGAGGCAGCTCCTCGGGTGAAGGATCTGTGCGGAATTTCTTGGGATTTTGCTGCTGCGGCGAGGCAGCGCCGCTGTTGCTCCTGCAGCAGCTCCGGAAGGGGCTGCTTCGCATGCGGCTGGGGAGAAGTGGAGGCACAGCTAGCCGCAGGTTGGCGTGCCCTGTACATACAGTGTGTGCTGCTGTTGCGTCGACTGTTTCAGCAGTGCCGTGCGGTCCACGGTGACTTTAGTGAATACAACTTGCTCTTTCACAACGGCCGCGTAGTGCTCATTGATGTGAGCCAGGCTGTCGAAAGAGACCATCCACAGGCGCTCGAGTTTTTGAAGCGAGACTGCAAGAACGTGACGGGCTTTTTCAGCAAGCGCCTTGCCGCTTACAAAAGCAGTGCCCCTAACGGCGGCAGCTGCTGCAGCAGCAGCTGTCTCGGTACGGCGTCTTGCTGTACTGCAGAGTGCAAGGAGACGCGAGAAAGGTGGCCTTCATTCCCCCCCAGGCTGGACCGTAGCTCGCCTTTCTGTATGCCCTTTCGCCCCCTGTCCGTCCGCGAGCTTTTCGAGTTCGTGGTGCGTGCAGACATCCCCGAAGCACTTGCGCAGCGACGAGAGCATCAGCAGCAGCAGGAGGAGAAAGGCGCAGGGGACGGAGGCAGCAGCAGCAGTGGTGCGGAGACGCGAGCTACTGAAGAGGCGTTAGCCTGGTACCTTGCGCAATGCTCGGGCGAAAATCTCGAGGAAGCGGAGGCTGCCTCGGAGGGAGAGAGCGAGGGGGAGGAGGAGGAAGAGGAGGAGGAAGAGGAGGAGGAAGAGGAGGAGGAGGAGGAGGAGGAGGAGGAGGAGGAAGATGAGCAGGAAGATGATGACTCCAGCTGCAGCGGCAGCAGTAACGACGTGTTCTCGGCGGAGCAGGAAGTGGAGGACGCCGTCTTCTTGGAGAGCTGGGTGCCTTCTTCCTTGCACGATGTGTCCGATATTGCGGCTCTAGACAGATGGGCAGAGGGTGCGGCAAAGCCTGTCGATAAGGCCTTCCTCAGTCTTCACCAACTCGTCAACGATCCCGCTGCCCGGCGTTGTCGCAGTACCAACAGGAGCAGCAGCAGCGACAGGAGCAGCAGCAGCGAAAGTTCGGGAGAGTGCAGTAGGGCTGGAGGGGAACGCGGCGATGAGGCATTCGGGAGGGGGACTGTACAGAGGCGGAGAGGTCGAGGAAAGAGGGCAGGAGGCGAGGAAGAGGACTTCCCCCCTGAGGAACGTTTCACAGGTGTCATTCCTGAGGGAGTCTCCCGGAAGGATTGGAAGAAACAGGTTAAGGAAATGAATCGAGAGCGGCGGCTGCACAAGGTACCCAAGAGCCTAAAGAAAAAGTTTAGGAAAAAAGCAGCAAACAGATAGTGGCGGCCAAACAGCAGGAGGGCATTTGCAAGCCATCGCACGATCCAGTTTCTATACATAGTGTAGCGGCAAAAGCCGCAGAAGCTAGGGTTCCTCACGAGCGCCTTTTTGTCAGCTTGAGTCTCTTTGGAGTCACCTGAAGCCATAGGGCCTTCTACTTTTAACCCCCTGCGCTGCAGCTCAGAAGGAGCATACAAATGCATTCAGGTGAGGTTTTGCCCGCGCGTGTGCCGTTGGATGGCTCCCGACAGGTGTACACAAGAATTGCACGTTGCGCGCTAATGCATGCAGTCTTCGTAAAGGTTTTGCCGCTCTAAAGTTTTTACGTAAAGCGTCGCGGGCTCACGCGCTACGCTGAGAGGGAAGCCGAACAACCTGAAGATACCGTCTTATTCAATGCTCAAAAATCGGCCAAAAGGGGGAATCTGTGTATACCTCTCAACGTAAACATGTGTGTACATAGGTAATCTTAGGAAGGCATGCCTTATAGACCTATGTACGTATGAAGTCAGAGAGAGTGGCCCAGGCGCCGTCTTGGCACAGATAAAAGACATCGTACTTTCTCCCAGCATATCTTCATACGTTCGCTTTCTGAGGTGCCCTTGCTTCCGTCTATTGGAGCCTTTTAGTGGCGTTTCGGTCCAGGGCGTCATGCGTAAAGACGTGCCAGAAATAAGCGTCCACCGTCCTTTTGGCCATATTTTTGAGAGCTAGAATAGTTCCTTAGGTCCCATTATGCTGCCCGGTGTCTTGCCTGCCTGCCATTCACCCCGAAGAAATCCCGAGCACGCGACACATATTTCCTGACGGGCTGGCTGCACCGCAGCCATCGCGAGGCCAGCTATTAATGGAGCGCCTCAAAAAATGTGTCCCGCAGCACCCTGTACGATGCATGGACGCCGCTGTGTATCATTTCACAAATAGAGGCTCCTGCATACGCAGCGCTGCGCTTTCTGTTCCACGCGGAAGCTCTTCCAGTTCTAGTGCTACGTGCGTGCTGCTGGAGACGAGGCCTCTCACTCTGTAAGGATGGCATCTCTGAATATTGAAACGCGCAAAAACTAGGCTCTGATCTGAGGAAGGCGAGGAAGAGCCTCCCGGCCTTGCCCTTTCCCCTTAGCGCGTTGTCTGATGAATCCACCATACAACATACTGATCTTCCAACTACGGAATTTCCAACTGCAACGTGCGACATGCGCATAGTACCCTATGTAGTAGCTCCACAGGCATCAGATCTCAGCTTCTACAGTGGACCTCGTAAAAACTCACTATGCTCATGTGTCGCCGCGCTGGTCGTCAATGCCTTTCAGTTCGTGAATATTGAACACACTTTATGTGTAGCGGCCCAAGCACAATGTAGACGCTTTGTACCGAGCCTTTTTTGAATCCGTTCAAATTCATTAGGCATTGGCGAACTGAAGTGGCCGTTTGCCTAGTCTAGTTGCGTCCAGGTAAAGGTAGTTAGCCTCATGCTTCAAGAATGGATGCTTGGTCTGCATTGGGCTCAGCTAGAACTCGGCAGATTATACTACTCTGATTGTATTTCTCTTGAAATCGGTTAGAAATAGACTAGATGGGTCTCTTTTTCTTGCAACTTCTGCATTGCATAATAGTGTTAGCGCAACACAATACGGATCAAACCTGTGTGTGCATGCGCGTAGCGCTCTCTGCAACTAGCTGTGACTGCACGACACGCTTAGAGAATGCATCTACGCGCAAACTTGCTAATTTCCGTCCCCCCTCTTAAGACTCTGAGGGGCGCGGGAAGGGCAAGCGGCGAGCTCTTTCAAGACCACTCACAAACTTCCTATTGGGTATGCATTGAGCCTGGAGGTTAATGCCCCACTAAGACGACCTTATATGGGAGCTTACAAAAAGTAAGCACCAGGTCAGGATATAGAGCCTATTGATACCGGGGCTGTGTCAACCGGCCCTAAGCTACAGCCTCAAGCGGATGAGAACACAGAACTAAAGAGGATCCGGGTGCCGAAGCACTCCCATACATCCCCTCAACAACGCACCGGCTTCTATTGTAAGCAACTGAGTGGCATAATCCGAAACTACGCGCAGGCGAACATTCAAGAAGCTTGAAGAACAGGACTGAGCCCAGCGGGAACCCACTTCTCTGCCAGCAGAGAAGGCGCATCAGGGAACCGGAAAAGTAGCTACCCAGGCTGCGGCGCAGTGAAGAAAGCCAGAGGACAGGGCCGCAGTCAGTGCCTACCACAGGCTAACAATACGCTGCTACTCACGTTCATGCGTAATCAAGAATTTTTAGCTTCGCTTGACACTGGAGGTAAAGTTGAGCTGATATCCGAGGGGAGGCGCAGAACTGCAACGTGCCCGGTCACTCCATAGAGCACTCCCTAAGAATAAGGTGAATCAGGTTTGCCGATAGGCGGATGAGTGCAAGGGCTGGCAGGGCTCTGGCTTTTAAGTGTTACTACGAATCGAAGTAAAGTCCTACCAACATGGTCGGAGACTTCAATGCTGAGCTCGTCCACAATGACGCTATTCTAGGTATTCCACGGGGGATCCAATAAAGGGCATGCAAAAGACCACAGCTGCGCACTGCGAATGTGCTGATAATTCCTATGAAAAGGATTCTGGTCTCTCCTAAATCGCTCATTTCATGTATGGAGAGCGCAGGAGAGGTGGTGCCTTAACAAGGTGAGGCACAAGCTTGATGCGGGCAGCCCAGCAGAGTAGTAAGAGAAGACGTCATTTAACATGCGCCCCGTTATAGTGGCTTTGCAGTGTGCCACACAGTCTCCTCTTGGTGTGATGGGATCCTTCGATGCTTCGGAACATAGCGTGGAGGTGGCCCAGGGATGAGCTCATCACGGTGCGGTGGATGACCAGCACGTGGCGAGTCTGCCTGCAGCTCGTCATTATTTACCACATCTCAAAGAAAAATTCAGCTGAATTTTTCTCTGGTAAAAGTGGACATCAATAAATATGAATGAATTTGCAAATCTAAATAATACGAGCTGTCAGGAGGCTGGGCACTTGCTGGCTTACAGCGACCGTATCGACGTAATCCCTGAGTCAATCTAACAGTATGTAATGTGTTATCGGAAGTCCGCACAGCGTGCACACGCGACTGAACGACAGGATGATTTGTTACATCGAATAGCACCTTTGGGCACAACCCGGTGCTCGTGCCCAAAAAAGATGGAAGTTGGCGCACTTGCGCCTCTTAGCAATCATTGTGCAGCAAAAGTTTTCAATGCCTCGTATCAGCGAGTAGCTTGACAAAGTAGATAAGCACACGGTATAGTCTGAACTTACCTTCAGATGCCTGCTTACAACATCCCTAGTTACCTATCCAACAGCCACAAAACGACATTTCGTACCTGCCCTCGCATATTTCAATTGGTTCTTACTTTTGAATGCCCCCAGCTAAACTGTATTGGCTAGTTAGACAGGATCCGGTTGGCTTATCAACGATGGGTGAATGGCTCTGCACATGGATGACATCGTAGTGCTCGGTCGAAACGTTACAGCACACCTACCCCACCGACAGCATGCGCTGGAGCTGCTGCGGAACGAGTTGCTGCATGTGAAGGCAAGCGAGTGTTGTCTGTCGTTTACAAAACAATTGCAATTCTGGGATTCGGCCCTTTGGTTGCAGGAACCAAGCCATATCCGACAAAATTTTCCGATGTATTCGCAATTACATTGCAAAGCTAGTGGACTTGCCTCGAAGTACCCAGAGTTGATTCCTAGACTATATAGGATAGGCGCTTCTTCGGCTGATCTGCTTAAGAAGAGCTGTAACCTGGACAGAGGGGTTCCATGCTGCAGCAAGGACGCCTAAAGGACGCATTGCAGGCAGCACCTCCAGTACTCTCTCTTCCCGGTCAAGAGAGTCATTTCATCCAAAGAATTACTGCTGATGACATACTGGTAGGGGCTACTTCCACCCAACAGAATACACGTTTTCCACAGCGCCAAACTAATGCTTGCAATTTTTCTCGCTACACGAAAACTGAACAGCTGTATCCAGTGCGGGAAAGCGCTCTAGGCGGTATGGGTGGGGGTTAAAAACACCAGAACCATTCAAATGCATGTCCTTTTACTCTCCAAACTGGCCAACAGGCTGTCATATACCTCACGCAGAGTTTCGAGGACTTTTCTGATCCTAGAGTAGTTCCCTGACATGAACGCCATCTGCAGTATGACTTTACAGTGTATACTCAGGGCACCACCGACGTAGCCGCCTACGCGCTCTCACGACGGCCCAGTGGCTAACTATATGTACAGCGCGACCGCTCTTGTCTGCTATGAATAACCGATATTTTTTGAAGTCATGGGATTCCTATGCTTTTGACATCCATTCGTCCGATCCTACTGCCAAATTCTAAAATGGCAAAAGGTTGAGGAATTACTCCCTTGAGGAAGGCCTGCTGTAGTGCAAAGAAAGAAGGGACTCCGTAGGTTGTACCATTCGAATTCGAAGTGCAGTGTCGTTTTGCGCAAAGTGCACTATATTGCTCTTCAGAACACTTGCCGGATGTGGCCGCATCGATAAAGCTCTCACAGTCCTTCTGGTGGCCTGGCACACGTCATGGGGCAGAAGAGTATGCGCTGTCATGCCTACAGCATCAGCAGCTGAAGCTGCGCAATTTTCCTAATTCCAGCCTTTTTCGTCACCTTCTAGCTTCTAAAATGAATCCGAGTAATGTGACTAGGTAGCTAGAAACTTTATCGTTAACCTCTTGCAGGTCAAAACGCAGGATAGCATCTACCGCGTTGTCGAGAAACGCTGTAAAGCGGCCCATTTAACCCGTTGAGCCAGCTCTATCTCAGCTCATAGGCTGCTCAATTATCCATTATCGATGTCAAAAAGTTTAGGGCTTCTTGGTTGTATCACTATGGTATGGGCTGGAATATCGTCAGTGCGTTCTGGCGTGCTCTATAACCTGCCTACACATTGACCTTATCATGACCACTGAGAACCACCCTGAGGCACGTGAACGAACAAAGCTCACCAGCTACTTCAGCAGTATTTGCGAAGCTAGGATAGCAAAAACTCAATCGCTTAGCTTGATTTCCTTACGAATGCTGAGTGGGTCTAGAATGCCATAGTTCACTTGTCGACCCCTTGATCCCCCGCATCCCTTGTCAGCAAAGAGGAGCCACTCTACAAATTGAAACCCCGCCTGATAGTCCTGCATCAGCAGCCACTTTAAGCACCGGGGTAGCGAGAACAGCTGGCTGGTACACGCGAAAACATGTGGAGAGCTCACAACGAGACCAGCAACTCGTCATGATAAACGGTGGTCCGCTTTGCGTTTTGAACCTGAATCGTTGGCTTTGACAGATTGGCGCGCCTTACAAGGTGCATCGAATGATGACCAGCAAAAACCACCTGCGGCCAGATGGCGAGGACCATTTGTGATTCTCTCAGGAATCAATGCTCTGCTTACTCTGTCGATTTCCCTAGAAGTTGGAGGTGCCACAGAACTATCAGTATCGGCCCCTGAACAACCTTCACACCTCCCTAAATAAACAACGTGCGTTGATACGCAGGCAAGCGACCTTCCGTGTGGAGGTGAAGGCTTACAGGGAGCTGTGGAAGTGCTGGGTTTGGGGGCATTTGAGAGCCGAGGCGGCACCTGGCGAAAGTTGCTAGTGGCACAGCGTGGGGAACGCCAAGCTGAATGGTTGACAGAGGATCAATTGTGGGCTTGTTTGGCTGCAGTAGAGTTCGCCGCCTTAGTCGGCTGAAAGCGCTAGTCGCCATAGTCGCTATTCTTCGCCCTCCACGTTAATTGCTGCTTCCCAACTTATGCCCTGCGTGAAGCAGCTGACTCAAATCTCTGCCTACTGCATGGAAGGTTGCTTTTTATAATATTCAGGGTGATACACTCAGATTTATGCGCAGGCAGTCACAGGGTTGGTATCCCTGCATTCTTCCTGAGGCCTCTTTGAGATTTGAAATTGACTATGCTACCTGAACCGGCTGTTTTTGCATGCAAATATCGCTATGTGAGGAGCGGAGGTACTACTGAACCAGTGTTTGTTTTGATTATTTCTACACATTCTACTTGGCTTCTGTAGCAGGAGGCTCACATATTGCAGCGCTCCGATGACAGTGAGCCATTGCACCACCGCAGCATGTTGACCTGATCTTTCCTTCATTGTCAGCTGCTGCGCGTCTTCCCCTCGGTCAATTTTACTTTAGCGGTTGATGCATTTGCTTTTCTGATGTGCGATACATTTCACGTCTGCCCCTGCTTGGGGAGTGCCAATGAGGCGGGAACTTCTCCGCTGTCCTGCATGGAGTTTACCAGGACGTACATGTACGAAAAACCAGCGCGTGTGTCTAAAATGGATGATGAAAGTTGTAACGGGTGAAGCTACATTTCGGCATCTTGACTACGCACTAAGGATCAGCAAAGAAGTGACTTGATAGTTTGTCTGTTCATAAACCCCATTTACTGCAGGGTAGCGTTAGCTCACTACGGTGAAGCACAGTATTGTATGCGTGTGCGCCAAATGCTATGCGCAACTAGATGTGAATACTTGGAACGACCCAGGGTGCATCCACACTCACGCAATGCCCCACTCTCCTTGTGTCAGAACTGCGCGCGAACAGAGGCAGGGAGCACTTCTGGAGATAATACCTTTCTATTAGTTTGTATTGATTCTGGATCTTCATGTCTGCCTATGGCAATATCAGATGGAGCGCTAGAGCCAGAGGAGCAAGTCCAACATTTCAGGGATGTACTTCGCTTCTGCTTTCCCTTCCCTCATTTCACTGTTCCGTTCACGCGCTCACCACTTCTTACAAGAATTCTAGTAGGCTACCATTGATGCCATTACAGCATGGCAGTCCTACGCCCAGCATAAAGTGCACTTGCATCACCATATCCCGTAATAATATAGGAAATGGCGTTTCGGGAGGGGGAGCTAGTAAAGGAAACGCGTGTTGATATTCAAACTAATGGGAGCGTTAACCCCGAATGCATCGTGCTTAATCCGAATCTATTCCGTATGCATGGACAAGTTGCGAGACGCAGGCTTCCGTTGCGTGCTAGATGCAACTCGCCGTTCTTTAAGGGAGATAGACAGGGGCACCCCGCCGTTCTGGGGTGGCACAGGGCTCATCCAACAGCAGTTTTGCATCAGACGACTCAGCACTCTCTTCGTAATCCTGTTAAACAAAAATGCTTAAAGCTCTCTTAAGCTGGCTTATCAGCCCTGCTGGGTGAAAAATCCCTCAAAGAAAGAAATCGGGCAGGCGTATACCTCGGATTCTTTACAACTTCTTCAAGGCATTAACATGCACGTGATATACGGCGGATAATACAAGGTGTCTTGCCACCTGCCCTGTGAAAACAGCACTGGCAAAAACTTGCATGTCATCATAAAAACGAAGATTTCTTGAAGTACGGCATGGAAGCCATCCGTCGTGCGGTCCTTTGAAACCTATGGCGAGGGGGGTACCATCACTCCCACCATGGCTCGTTGTCCCCCTAAACTGTCCACTTTCCGTCGGGTGAACACAATGAGTTGAGCAAAGAATCAATCACAAGTTGCTCTGCAGCACATTGTCTGTTTCTTTTGTCATCATGAAGCCATTTGGCTCTTTTAATTAATAGCTGATGCATGGCACAATGCACCAATCACACCCAGCGCAATGTCGGAGACGCTCTATAGTGACGGTGAAGCACTCGGGAAAGCAAGTGGCCAGCATGTACTGATTCACTCCGTGGTGGCTGTTACCCTCCACTGTGAAAGGCCCTTCGAAAACTGAACCAGAAGCGCCACCGCATAAACAGTTATGCTTCCTTAGGAATCGGCCGTTGCGTTTCAGTGCAAAAATGACCCGCTGCAAAACATGGAAAGGCCTGCACAGTCCAGTCGAAGCTCATGGTAGACCGGTAGGCTGAGTAAACAAAGTTCACATAGCGCTATACTAGTCGAAAACATCATCTTCATCCCAAGTTGCATGGCCGAGTGGTTCTATCTCTTCTTCTTCCAGCCAACCAACTGCGTCCCCCAAACGTTGGGCTTCAGCCTTTACAGCATCTGCAACCCACTGCCGTCGCTTCACCTTTTCTTTCAAGAGAGCTTTCTTTGATAATCCCTGCTGTTTTAAATGGCCGATAGGCATCAGATGATGCTGCGCGCCTTCTGGAAATAAAACGCCTTCTTCAGGATGTGTAGGGTTCGCTGTAGGGTCGACAAGGCTGCCTTCAGGATCGACAGAGCTGCCTTCAGGATCGACAGAGCTGCCAATCAGCGTGGGGTCCTTTGACTCCCTTGGGGGGGAACTCCCACCTCCACCATGATTCGCTGACAAGAGTCCTTCACTAATACTGCCCTCGTTGCCTCGTGGAACATCGGTGTCACCTTCGGTGGTGGGCACGCCACTGCCTTCATCAGCAGTCAACACGCAAGCGGATACATCGCTACTGCTTTTTGGAAGGGCTGCTTCGGCGAGTCGACGGGTGGCTGCACCAAAGCCGTTCGTAGACCTTCGCATCAACGAGAAGCATTTGACGACCAGAAACGCCACAAAAGTTACTACCAGGGCAGAAAGTGCCAGACGCCATGCCTTTGGCCTCCTTTTATCAATTAAATGGTTAAGAACTCCATGAGGGGGCTCAGAGGCGGCGGCCTCCTCGCGTTCTAGCTTATATGGTGAGGAACCTTCCGTGGGACTCAATGAGACCTGCACAGCTCTTTGCGCCGCGATTCGTGACATTTTCCTCTATCCACAAGGGTTTAAAGAATGCCATTTTAGGCATCACAAAAGCGAAAGAAAGGCCCTAAGTTGATCGAGTTGTCGTATGTTGGAGGTGGAGCTTTCCTGCCGAGCTACGAGGGGCAACCTCCGGAGAAAGCCACTGCCCTCCTTACTGCTAAGCATGGCAGCCTTCTAAGCTGCTAAAAAAAGACTAGCTCTGTAATGCATTGGGGTGCTTAGTGGCGGGCTGAGATATCGGCACCTCTGGGCGGGAGTGGGACGGGGTTACACCAGAACCTGACACTTGCGACTTCAGTGGGTCGCAGTAGGCCTCAGAGTGTCTGCACTCACTCTATACCTTTAGTCTAAGTCACTCCTTGCCTTTGCTGAAGGCTCAATTAAACATAACGGTCTTAACCATTTGCATGGACGAGAAGATACCTTCTTTCTCAGTAGGAATATTTGAACGAGGGCAGCGGAGGGTGGAGTCGGCCCTCACTGCGCTTGAAATTCAGGATCAGTCGAAGATCCTGTGCCTATCACCGAGATTTTTGTTTTCTCCGAAGTAACATACCAAACTTTTGCTCGAATTGGATCCCTCATCGTTGGCTAGAGTATTCGAAGCTCTTTTTCAGCCCTAGCAAAGAGCAAGCGTTCTCTAGATACAACCCGTGAAGCGGGACACGCTACTCGTTGACACTTCCTAATGCGTCGTCAGGGTTAAATGCAGTGACTTACTGACTGAATGATGTGGCTGTTCTTAAATGCTACATTTAGCCAACAAAACACGTTGAGAATCGACAGTGTATGAGCCTGTTTGTAGTGTTGCCGATGTCTTGCTAGGTTAGCTTGCCCTAAGTGAAAAGAAGGTTCTTCAGCGTGTTCCCTTGCTGTCCTCGCCCCTCAGGCCGAAGCTATGTGCAGTGCAGGCAAAGAAATATGGCCGTTCTGTTTAGCTTAAACTTATGGGAAGAATATGAAATTGAGCCGGCCATGCTATGCAACGTAAATGCTCAACTGAATTAAGTAGCGCCAGTATAGCACGAAGTGTGTAAGTGACTTATATCTGGCAGCTTCTTTATGCTGCAGAGTAAGGCAGCATCACAGAGATTGGATGCAGGCTTTGTGCCTGTCCTGATGCGTTGTTCTACTTAGTTCTGAAAGAACGCCCCTGGCCCACCAAACCACATAAAACCCAGGGGCAATAGTTCAGCGTCAGTCACAAGATCTACTTCCTTTTACTGTCCTCATCCAAGGGGATTCGACGTAAGGAAAGAGAGGGTACCGTGCATACCTTGTAATGCGAAACAGTACTAGTGCTCAGAGACTGCAAAAGCTTAACGTAAACCCAACACCGTTCGCTTTTGTGGTATGAAGATACATTTACTCTTAAGTACATAATAAGCTAAAGAGCACTACACTAGGTCAATACCTGACAAAATCTTTGTTGCATATAACTTGTGCGTGTAAAGTACACATGTGTAGCATGCTACGCAAGGCAGCTACATAGCAGCCATTGTTAAATTGTGAGGTTTATGCTACGCTAGAGCAGGTGATAAATATGAACAAGCAAGCTATTAAGTCAGCACTCTACAGAACTGCAACTGGCCATCACCAATATGGTGCAATATGCCTAAAGAAATGAAGCCCGCTACAGGTTCTCCTAGATCCTCTCATATCTTGCCATCAGGAGCTCTGATACCTTGCACCAATGAAACACGAAGTGAGCTAGCTCTGCCATAAATGCACACTTCTGTTGGCTTTGAGCAAACAAGGCGACGCTCTGTTGCATTCATTGTATGATCTTGTGAAACGATCGGTGTGCCAATAAAGGTCATTATGATATCTATTTGAATTCCTCATCCACCTTCAGATGGACTCCTCAATCACCTCTTTTTCTAGTACGAGTGCAGATGAACATTCTTGCGTGCGTACGATCTCGACGCTAGATATCTTCCCTATTGCGATTTGAGTGCCTATACTTTTGACCAAGTTACGCATCCATGCTGCCCATCACGAGTTTTGCCGTAAATCTACCACGAAGAGGACGACTAAGACAATGCGTGGAGAGCACAACAATAGTTTGAGGACAACGAAGGAACCGAAGGAACTCCAGGGAATGAATGTTTTTCTTAAAGCCCCCTGCTGCAAGGGGATTTTATCCAGTATCGTAGACGTAGGACAACAACCAACAGAATGCCCAAACCCATTCCAAAAGGGTGAAGTCCGGGAGTATTCTATACGCCTGCTTGCACAAAGCGAGCTATCTTGCGCTGTGTAGCTGTACATTTACCTGCTCTGCATCCCTAAGAAGTGAAACTGACGGCGCCTAGGCCTTGTAAGACGCTATGCCTTCTGTAGCCCCATTCACACTACTGCACCATTGACAAAAGGCTGTGCGTGTGGTTATGACCCCATTAATTTGAGGCGATTTTTTCCAGAGAGAGGTGCTAGTAATTTGTTCTTGAGTGCCCCACAACCGAGACTCGCTCGAAGGGTTGAGAGTTTTGCACCCTGTCAAGGCTACAGATTTCCACACTCAGAGGCTTACCTTCTCTGGGAGAGAACACAGAAATGCAAGGTGAGAGAAGCGGTTTGTGGCCTCTAGTTAGCTAGCATGGGCTTTAGGTGTCCCAGCGGGCTTCAGTAAGGTTTAGCTGGGAATTTATACTGTCCTGAAACAAGCACGATTTACTTGAGACCCACCCTCCGCCACAGATGCAGGTTATTAGAATCTGCAGCTGTATTAAACTGCGGTTGCCTAAATTACTGCATTCAGTAGCGGCTATCATCTTGGGGGCCATCACATTATTGCTATAGCTGTGGTGAGTCATCATCAGCCACAGATGCAGGTTATTAGAATCTGCAGCTGTATTAAACTGCGGTTGCCTAAATTACTGCATTCAGTAGCGGCTATCATCTTGGGGGCCATCACATTATTGCTATAGCTGTGGTGAGTCATCATCAGCCACAGATGCAGGTTATTAGAATCTGCAGCTGTATTAAACTGCGGTTGCCTAAAGTACTGCATTCAGTAGCGGCTATCACCTTGAGGGCCATCACATTATTGCTATAGCTGTG
This sequence comes from Cyclospora cayetanensis, assembly GCF_002999335.1. Taxonomy (NCBI): domain Eukaryota; phylum Apicomplexa; class Conoidasida; order Eucoccidiorida; family Eimeriidae; genus Cyclospora; species Cyclospora cayetanensis. The sequence goes on along the minus strand of NW_020312759.1, from coordinate 130,075 downwards.
GTGCGTCATCTTAAGGTGTTGCTGAGCCTTTCAGTCTAGTAACGTGCCTGTGAAAATTCTGAGGATGATCCAACCAACGGGGCAACGAGAACGGGATTCCCACCGTGTAGGGGATTCATAGAGAGACAATGGGTTTTAGGAAGAATTAGAGGGGAAAAAGCGAAGCCTTTGGTAGCCCCAAAGGCGGAAAAACCTTTGTCGCGCGGGCCAACAAGGCTTAGATCAACTAGAGAGCAATGAATGCACCAGTTCTGAGCGATGCATAGCTCGGCTGTTGTGTGACTGCTTTGTCCGCTATTAGTGTGGACTTGAGTGCTTCATTCCATGGTACATTAAGATGATGCCGTGAGGCACCAAGGAATACCCGCGGCCATGGGTGAGGAAATGCTGGTTTCCGGTGCAGTAGAAAGGGCACACACTGCATTTAGATGCTTTCGACTTACACTGGTAAAAGGGCTCTAATCAGCTTCCTCAGCATAAAACGGCATTCTCTAAAACACGAAATCAAATGTACATGTGCAAAGGTGGAACTGCTGGAAATGAGTGAAGGTGGAAATAGAACAACACGGAAGCTGCAGCATATTTCAGCAAGCAATCAAACTGAAACTAGCAGAATACGATGTTTAGCGGGGCTTCATCAAGCGGTGCAGATTCAGGGCGTGTGCTCTCAGCGGCTTTTGGTGATATCCCGCCGTATACAAGACCACTAAAACGTATTTCAGTCTTTCATTTGGAGCAAACGCTGGAGACAGTTGCCGCATTCAGGCATGTTACGTGGCTTCGGTTGTTGCCAAAAGTGATAATAGCTGGCCGACCTCTTCGCTTACACAGAGCGATGCTAAAATTCATGTAGAAGCATTGATGGGTGATTGTTGCATTTTAAGAGACTAAACAGGAGAACAAATAATTGGCACATGGAACTCGGCTACGGAGGGCACAAATATTCGAGTAGAGGCAGAGCAAGCCCAATACAAATTACTGTGAACGAGCAGTGGCACTTCCTGGTGCTGCTGGGCGTAAAACTAGAGCATTGTCAGCTGGATCTCGCCAAAGACTTCACGCTGGTAGTGGATGTGTACAGGGGGCGACGTAGTAGCGAAGGGAAAGAGGCGCATATTTTCGACAGGCATACTAGCAGATGCATAGCCCTGACAAGTCAAATTTAAGATAGGCAAACTGCGATTTTCAAAAAAGCTGGTACCTAAGGCTTGTGTCCGCTTCCTGTATTGCAAATGTGATTTTGAAACTACCGAGCTCATGCGTTCCATTAAGTATTTCGGAGGGTGGGTCACGGCAAAGCAACACACCATCATGCATTAGAAACTAGTGGCCCTGCATGACTGTGGAAATAAGTGAGTTGTGAGTCTACCTGCGCCTTCAGCATACTGTGAATAGAGGCTGCAGGAAAGGTACCGGGCTGTCGGCAGCATTATATGAGAGAAGCTGCAAGTGTGTATCGGGCAAAGCTACACTTCGGCTCTCTTGGCGCCATTGATGATGTATAAACTAGAGGAACTAAAAAGTTGATTATTTATCTCGCCCGTTCATGTATATTATTTATTGCAGAGTTGTATACACTCAATACGATACGACGTCATGCTGTGTGCGTGTGTGGGATACTCCATTTGCCACTAGCTGTAAAGACTCCCTGTAATAGGGCACACCTGCACGTTTCCACATACCGGAACTCTAGGGCGTGCGGGCAGGGAAAAAGGGGGGTCTTTCGGAAGGACAATGCAAGCTACATTGACAGTTGTTATTCGGAGTGAAGTGTCTCCCTACTGAGATAGTGTATGGAACGCTGAAGGGGACAATTAGACTCTGGAATCAGCCATTTCCTCGGTCAACAGCAGACGTGAACCCCCCTGCTAGAAATATCTGTAAAGGTGAACCCGGGAAGCGTCTCTTTTACTAACTAATGTTCATTTTGAAGAAAACGCAGCACTTGACGGGGGTCCCATGGACCTATATGTTTTTAGTCTTCATATCGTCCGTACATCATTTTAGCTGAACTTCCGTTTGGAATGGTGATTCTTGCAAATACTCTGCCTACCTGTACCCCTTTCCGGGAGCCGGGATCATTGCTGACAGTGGTGCTCAGCCTTGCATCTTGAAGAGTCTAAATCTTCTTAGCATCATTTTGAGACTGAAAATGCGTGCCTTTTGTCATGTTCAACGGCCTCACAGCCATATATCTGACCGCTGCTCCGAGTAATCAAGCCTTGAAGGCAGTTGTTTCGCTGATCTGTTGACACCACGGTGACCCCAACGACTTGAGCTGCCTTCCACCGTCATTACTAGAATTAATGCCGAAACAACTATTTCAGGTTCACCCCTACCGGCAAAAAGAACTGTACCCGCAACCTATAGACGTCCGAGCCACTTCTGACGTACACTGGACGTCTTCAAGAAAGCGTCATTGGTGGGGCAATGCCGCACCTGCTGACTGTATTCTACAGGGTATCATGGTCCCCATGGGCCCCCAAGTGATAACGATTCGCGTTAGGCGCAACACTTCAGGTTCCATGTGGGGCGCAGCCTTCTGGCCACTGCCCTGCCGTCTTTGTTGGCCTGCAATGGCCCTTCAGCGCAAGTACGGAGTTTTGATCAAAAACACGTGCTACACCATGAACACAGAGCAGAGAAACGGCTGCAAATGCATCAGTGCTAACGTGCAGACGAAGCAACAGATGACGGACCTCCATGGGCCTTGACACCGAATAGGTAGAACCAAGCAGAGTGCTCTGCCGAGTCCTCCCCGTGCCACCGATGCTGCTTCCTTGTCCTATTACTCCGTATTTTTCCATTTGGAAAAAGTGTCCATCTTTCCGTTAACGTGCCACCTCGCAATCGTAAAATATACCCAGAACGCCCAGAATGACCACCAAATAAAGTTCATGGAGATGTCGGACCATATCATTCCTCCTGCTCCAGTCCAGTGCTCGTTGTCAACAGAGTGCCTCCATTCGTTTACCGACGGATCATATGAAAATTTAGGTGTTCCGTTCATAGACGCACGCGCAAAGTCCCAGTTCATGTCCATCAGCCGCCCGTAGCGTACGCAGCGATGCCGAGCAGTCTGAATAAAGTTGCGCAGACCCCAGTACAGGGCCCCACCGCCAACAGGATGCATCGCTGAAGAAACGAAGAAGCTGATCGCAGTTCCAACAAGCATACACATACAAACACACCTTCGTATCACCAGGAAATCGGGAAGTGTCACATTAGTGTATACGAGCAGCTCCAATAGTGTGAAACCAACATACGCCACAACACCAAGGCTGATCACATGCGTAGACCCTTAAAACTGCGCACTTCCACGAATCAGATGTCGAGATATCTTCTTATTGCGAAGATTACCAACAGAAATAAGAAAGAATACTAAGTTTAAGAATAAGGGCCACCTGACACCCTCGTTGCCAAATATGCAACACGGTGCCACTTAGCAGTCGAAACAGAGCATGACCACGTAGTCACTGCGCAACTCGCTGAAAGTGCACTAGGCGCAATGACTTGGTCCTATTCCACATCAACGGTTTCTAACCACATATCTGTAGGACGACGCGTGGCTGGGGCTTCCCGAGGAAGAGAGCAGGAGCTCAGCAACAGCTGATGCTTTTCGTGTAGAATAAATATGAGACAGATCACGGGAAATGAATAAAATGGGCAGAAGGGCCAAGCTGGAATGGTGCTGCTCACAAGGGATGGAAGTGGTTTGCGGCGTTATCGAGGCGCTACTCCGCGCTGTGCTGCATCCGTCTGTCAAACGAAGATGAAAGGGGCATTTAATTTAGTTACTTCCATTCAAAACTTTTGCTGGAGTACATTCCGGATGCACGGGGCTCCTCCCCTACAAGCACTGCTACACCTCTGTTGGATGCGGATGCATGCAATACCTCTCATGACCAGGTTGCACAGGCCCTGCGTTCTTCTACTCTGGGTGTTTCTTTTGCTCCTCTGCCTCTCTTGATACTTCCTTTTGATACCTTCTTACACGCGGAGAGTCTCAAGGGCAAGCTGGAGGTAGGGGCTCAGTGGCGCGTGCTTATCAGACCATCGCTCTAGGGGCTTTGATGGTATCTCTTTCCATTCCGCAAGTCCAAACGCGAAGTAAAGAAAATATCGTAGAGAAACGAATTTGGGGGTGGTAGAACGTCGAAATCCCCGTCAATCTGCACGAGACAATGTCGGTGAGTCCTCCGCCCAGAGTGCGATTTCCACAGATCAGTCGCCTGTATTGCCTGTTGTAAAACCGAAGAAATGGTGAAGCATATATGTCCTGTCTGGACTGCGTTCTTTTCCTTATCAGCTTGCTCCCCTTAACCCCAAGCCCTTCCTCACGTCTCTCACAGGAAAGCAGGTTATGGTGAAGCTTAAGTGGGGCATGGAATACAAGGGTAAGACGAATCTAGAGGAGTTTGCGTACCTATTTCTTGCTAGGCTCTAACGGAACGTTGCTGATGTACGTGCATCGTCTTGTATTGGTGCGTATTCAGCCAACCACCCAAAACCTGTTTCCTGCTGGTCTGTTGGGTGTACTTTGCGTTTCCTCTGACTCAGGATACCTTAAGTCGTTTGACGAGTATATGAACATCCATCTTCTAAACAGCGAGGAATGGGTAGATGGAAGCTTCAAGGGCAGCTTAGGGGAAGTCCTAATTCGCTGCAACAACGTCCTTTACATTAGGCAAGTCCAGGGAGAGGATGAAGCGGACGAGGCGTCTTAGCTATGCATCTTTCCGCACCTCTTTTCGTCGTTTCTGCTCACATCTGACTGTCATTTCCTGGTATATCTATATTCCGCAGTAGTTAGCAGGCTGATGCGGTAACAAGGCGAGGGGAAGTAAAAAACAATTCTTTTGTTCTGTTCTGTAGCCGTGGCAAGAGCCGTGCCGGATGCTAACAGAATATGTGAAGATTTTGAAGTAGTTCTTTTGTGTGGCGTGAAAGATGAAGCAAGAGGATATATTGTTTCTGGGTTATTCTGGTAGTGACGACCTCATACATAACGCATTATAGAGAAGCATCAAAGCAATCAGTCCAGCTAGTTGGAGAGCAAAAATCAACAGATGCTTGCCCTTTTCTTCCCATATACAGTGGGTTCCGATAGTCCGCTCACTATGCAAGTGTACAGGGACAACGTATGTATTAGACCCCTTGTGTCTAGGAAATAAGCATTGTTTCAAGTCCGTTTTCCTTAATCGGTATTATTTGCAGAGTGATATAGGAGCTAGATACGTACATGTGGGTACTTTCCAGTTCTGGGTTGCTGAAGTTACAGAGGTGCAAGGCCCTTCCTGGGTGAGGCGGATGCCTCGATTATCAATCTGTTGCACCGAGGAAGTACGAAGGCGCGCATTAGCGCGTAATGGGTGTGGTTGCGCTACAACTCTCGCTGTAGTCGCTGCAACGTGCTGAGTGTTCGTATGTAGAAGCCACAGAGTGAATGGACAATCATATCGGAATTTACGAAATTCGGTCGTTCACGAGGGAGCAAGGTGGGGCAACGTTGTGGATGTGAAATTCGCGCCGTGTGTTCCTTCATCCCCATTAGCACTCGTATAATGCATATAATCGACGAGCATGTGAATGCAGTAACGTCACCCAACTTAGATGGCAGCATAATCTATTTGGAGTGCTGCCAGCTTCCAGCTTCCTCCGTGTGGGGCTGTTGGGCTAGAGCTCCATACAGCCGCTCACTTTCCAGTTTTTTTGGTTCCAGCAGTGTTCTTTCCTTCAATCTTACCTAAATTCGTTTCTTCGCGGTAGCCGCGAGAGCAGCAGTATACGTGTCCTCAATACCCCGTGGGACGCAGCGCCAACTTCCGTGCTACCTTCCTACTCGGCACTGCTCTGCAAGTTCGTCTCGCGCTTAGATCTCATAGAAATGTATTAAGGTTTACACTTTACGCTATATCAACACTTCTAAGAGCAGCGGTTTCTACCTTCAGCTCTTCTGCACATACAGTTGCTCTCCTCATACTACACGCTTCAATGGCAGGTACAGTCCTAACAACGCTTTCCACCGCTGTCTCCGCAATTTCGAGGAAAACCAACTTTGCCCCTGGGATCCAGCATGTGAAGGCTTTCTCCATGTCTTGCACCCCCTCTAAATTTCACGTCTATCGCCAGATGCTCCGCGCCGCCCGAAGCTTCCAGAACCTGAACTTTCGAGATTATTTTGTTCGAAGGGTAAGTGAATGAATTAGTATAAAGCCATTTAACCACCCGATCTGATAGTCAGCATTTGTAAAGTAGTTAAGGGGGGAGTCTTGGAAAAGTTGCTGTATCTAAACAAATCGCCTTCATAGCTTCCCAGGAGCCAATCCAGGCCAGTTAGTTAAATGCATGTAGTGCATGTCTCAAATATGGGAAAAGGAAGTGTCAATGTGCTGCAAACTGCGTTGATGCAGACTAAAGAGAAGCTAAGGGAGCTTGAAGCAGTCCACCCGGAAGGCGTCGGTCTTGAGGCGATCCTTAAGAAGGATCTAACAGATTTGCAGCGTCAAGCAGTGATAGCAAACCTTTACCATGCCCCCACTGTAGTTATATACAAATAGTGAAGATTTCTATACCCAAATGTTTCGTTTTGGGTTTCATGCAGTGCACCAATGATTTGGGTGTACGCCGTGCTCGCGAGGTAATTACCCAGTTGCATTTGCACCACTTCTTCTGGCATGTCACTTTCCCCGCCCAGACGTTGCTGCTGTATATTTTTAGTCACTCACTTTAAGCTATTGAACTGTTACTATCCTACTGTGCTTACTTCGGTGAAGGAGTAAGCGAATGAGTGCAATGACGAATCGGGCATTTAGGCACGCGAAAAGCCCGGCTGCCCTAGTCGGGCTACGTTTAGCTCAGGTCTGCATATTATTTGCTTTTAAAAAATGCACTTTTGTTGCTGCGTAATGTGCTTCCAGAAACTGCATGTGCGCTCTTTCATACAAAAACCAAGCAGACTCTCGACATAAACTGACGCCCGAACTCGAGCGGAAAGACTGGTACTGTTGAATAACAAATGCGCGGTATCATGTCGATGGGAACCAAAATACCGAGAAATGAACGCACACGTATACATCGAAAATAAAATTCAAGCAAACTGGCACCCCCGCATTCCTCAGGCCTTTAGGAAGCTCCTCAGCTGGTACGCGCTATATTTTTCCCCAAGACAGACGTGAGGGGCCGAGAACCGGCTGAAGGGTATGACCCTCAAATAATGATTGCCGCCTGGTTTGCCTTTTAGAAAGAGAGCTGTCCATGTTACTGAGAAGGTTGGAGAGGGGGAGGATCCGTCAAAGCGGCATTCTGATGCAAAAAAGACGCACAGGGAAAGACTGGACAACTCGATAAGAGCGCTTGTAAAAAGGTCACCCCCCGCGATAAACAGCACTCACGGACAAGAACTTCAGCAGCCGCACCTATGAAGGCGTCCCCTTTTTTTGAGCTTACGAGTTTTTCTAGCCCCTCGGGGCCAAGTGCAGTTTGCACTTTTTGCGCGGCTTCCGGCGGCAACAGTGCAAGGGCTTCTCTCAAGACTTTCAGTTCGTCTATCGACTCTAACGGTTCGAATCTCAAACCAGCATCGTCACTGCGTCAGGAAACCAGCTCCGTTCAAAGCATCACTGTAACGTGTTCTTGTCGGCCTGAAAATATCCCCATTGTTGCTCAACTAGTGGTACATTCGCTCTGGTGCAACTGGAAGTCTTACCCATCAAGATCAGCGTCCCAGTCTTCGTCGTCTTCATCATCCCACTCCGCTTCAAGCTTTTGTAAAATAGATTCCGTTGCTGCGTGCAGCTGTGCATCTTGTGTGTCGTCTAAACTCTGTTCACTGTCATTATCCGACCCAATGTCGCTGTCTGCCGCTCCATCCTCTGCCTTATCCCTCAAACCTCGTAAGGCGATTCCGTGAGACGCTAATATAGGCACTAGAGCCTCGACATTCTGCATCAACCACTGAGGCCACTGAGCAGGCGCAGACGCGACTGAGCGCAAAAGAGGTGCGAAACCCAGCACGAACGTCTTGCGCTGTTCATACCTACGAAAGGACAACGCACACACAAAAACGCAAATACCGGAAGGGCACCGCCACACGGCATTCAGGAAAAATCTGGACGGGTTCTACTTCCATGCATCTACGTGAATACACCCCGAAATTTCAGAAATAAGCGGACTCAAACACATTCACGCTTTTCCTGCCTTACGCCTCGACAATACCGGCGTTCTCGAATACAAATGAGAGAATCGGCTCCAGAATTTGTTTTTGTTGCATGAGCTGAATGGACGGCTCCAGGGCATAGACCAGAAGGGAGGAAATAAATAGAATAAAGGCGCGCTTGGTGGCTTTATCCACGGCCTCAGCCTCTTGCTGCGCCTTCTGCACCCAGGACCACACGAGATGGAGAGACGGCTCCAGCAGAGAGTCGATGGAACGCCTAGTAGCAGACCCCACGAGCAGCGCAGACAGTAGCTGCAGCCCGGTGCACGCTTCCACCTACAGACAAGCACCAACCGACAACAGGAGGGGTTTGAAGGGGGAACTCTTAAAATATATATATATATATATATATATATATATATATATATATATATATATATATATATGCTGCTCCCTTCAAAATTCTTTACTTCGACCTGAAGGTAGCGATGACTCAAAATAGAGAAGGGGGGGGAGAACGAGACCAAAAACGAAAGCATTTTTTATGGAGCAAAATCCGTGAGCCGCGCGAAGAGGTCACTGGCTGAAGCAATGGACGGTGGAGACTGCTGGCTTGCCTCATCGTTGTCTTCAACACAGATCTGCGCCATGCGATAGATGCATTGAGGATAAGGAATGCTGGCCTCTGTCATGCCTGTTGCAAAAGTGTCAGGGTCTCTTGAGATAAAATTCACGAGAACGGGCATCATTTGCTCTAAGTGATCAGTGGCCCAGCCACTTTCCATGCCCTCAGGCAGCGGCCGACTTGCAGTTGAGCCCCCGCAGACTGCTTGATAGAGGGCACCGAAGAACGCCCATACACTTGGTGGGAACGGAGCAGGCAGGTAAAAGGTGAAGTAAGAAAGAATCTCCAGCGTGTCCTCGAAGTGATCCACGGCATCGGGGGACACCAACACACCGAGAGCTGGCAAGAGATCCGGAAGAATCTCAGAATAGACGTGCGGGGTCTCAGTCACTGCACCCAACACCCTGAAAATCCAACACGGTCCACAAAGCAGATCCACTGTTCCCGCCCCCCTCCTTTTTTTTCTTGCTGCGATAGATGAGATTCAGAAGTTTCATTCGGATAACGCTGCGCATCTATGCTCACAGGAGCTGCCCAACCATTCCATTAAAGGCCCTTGAGAGCCACTGCACATTGAGCGAGGCAGGGAACGAAGGCAGCGCAACTATGCTGGAAAGCGGTTGCATTTCGCGCAACGCCCTCGTCCGTAGAAGGTCAGACACGTCCAAAATCGAGTAGTGAAGAAGCAACGGCCAAAAGCGATTCAATCTCAAGCAAATACGGGCTTACGTCTTGAGAGTACTCATGACGGCGATGGACGCGAAGGCGGCATCGTCTTCTGCGTCCTCGTCTTTGTTCCGTTGTGCTGCACCCTCTCTGTTCAACATGGCAAGTAGCGCGGTAGCTAGCGCTGCAGTGAGGTCTTTAGCTAGCGGTGCAATGTGTTGCTCATTGGAGGCCACAAGCTGTTCTAGCGTGGTAACCAGTTGGTCGTGATCGATATCTTGCATGAGAACAAACAGCCGCTCAGCTAGCCACTTCAAATTGGGCACGATGACCTGTTGCAGCTCCGGCAGATCCAAATCAAAAAACGCCTTTATAGACACACCTGCCTGCACTCTTACAGGCAGCTCGGGGTCACCCAAGAGTGCAAGCATCCGGTTATACGCTTCCACAACTGCCGCCGGCTCGTGCCAGGTGTTGACCCTCTCTAGAAACACCTCATATACCCAGCACGCCCTCATGCGCAGAAACTTATTCGGAGAACCCAAGTCAGGCAAGACGAAGCTAGACAGCATCCCCTCGATCGGGGCTTGTCGCTTTTTGGAGGTCAATCGATCGCACACGGCTCCAGCCAACATCAGTGCTCCATCCTTTGCCCTAAACATGTCTTCTGTGAGAGATCTAGACTGCACAGCCTGCTGGTATTCAGCACATACCCTGTGCACCGCCATGTACATTGGCTCCAGGAAGTCCTTGGAGCGATACCGAACCAAACTTTTTATAAATTCGATTGCTGAAAACAGCACAATAGAGCGACATCAGAGAGTAGCACTGTGTATCGACGGACATGCCACTTTCGAAAGCACACGGCAGGAAGCCCGCCGCCACATGTACACCGCACAATCAATATTACGAAAACCGGCGCTATTTTTCTATAAGACCAAGCAGAACGGTGCTGCCTAGAACGTCAAGCATGTAATTCATGATGCACAATCCTTGTGCATGCACCAATATGTCCATGTATACGCGCTAATGTACACGATCTGCAGACGGAAGAGAAGTCCATAGCGTGGTCCTCTAACAAAGGCACGATGACAAAGCTTTTCAGCATGCATATCATTGGAGTGACGCCCTCAAAGTTCCAACAATGGCAGATCAATGAGACAAAAGGATCACAAATGGCGGAAAGGGTTACAAACACAGCAGAAATTAGGAAGAAATGTAGTGCGGGAGGAGAAGGCAGGAAAGCACAGCAGAAAGCTGTCATTTTGCTATTACCGGCTTCACGAGGTTGAGAAAAGGCCTCAAGGGGGTCGCTTTGCCTCCTGATGAATTCTACTGGCTCTGTCTCCCAGGTTTCTGCGTCGTCCTGGGAATAATGCATAAGAGGAAGGCAGACCTGGAAGACAAGGAAGACCCCGTGAGGTTTAATGACTGGGGTATACAGAGCCGCGCACTCGACAGCACGTGAAAGATACTGTAATGCGAGATTCAGCATCCGAGGAGACATCCAAGCCTCCAGCTGCTGCTGCTGTGCATGGTGCTGCAGTATCACCAGCAGCTCCTCCGTAAGCCGCCGCGACCAGGTGTCGATGAAATGTGTTCCAAACGCCTTGGCAACTTCATGCCCTTCTTTCACTGGTCCCGACCTTTCCCTCTTTAGCATTTTTGGATCTCCAAAGCGCGTAAACACGCGTTGAACGATCTGTAGAGCCCATTTCTTCGCCTTGTAGACGGGCAGCTGACTGCGCTCCTCGGTAGACAAATTTGCCAAAAGGGACGCAGGAACTGTTGCACCAGCAGTTCAGGATCGACAGCACCGGCAAGCATATCGCCATTAGTGGAAGAGATGACACACACACACACACACACACACACACACACAAACCGACATCTAAATAGAGTGCAGAAGTACCAGTGCACCCATAGGAACCCAGCTACTACTTTTGTTGATCAGAGCTATGGCGTGCGTGGTTGGTGTACCAGGGAGCTTGATGCACGTGGAAAGGAGCTCAAACCAAGTATCCATTGTGGAGACGACGAGAGGAGAGTTTGAAAGACATAGCTGCGTGCAGGACCAGTAGATCTTGAGGGCGAGCTTGAAGAGGGTCATGGCCTCTAAGTTCTCGGGGCCACCTTCCTTGATTAGTCTTGCCGCAGTGGGCAGAAGGCAAGGCCACGTTCTGTCTATTATGCCATCTAGGGCCTTGCGGCTGTCTCTGCCCTTGAATTCATACGCTCCCACCAGCTTCCTTAGCACACTCAAGGAGCTGAAGAGGCGGCATGCGTCATTTGAAGGACCTAAGTCCGCGCAAACCTCGTCCAGGATCGTAGGCCACCTGGCAAAAGCCAACGCATAGCGAACAGGAGCAAAATTGTGCAGCCCTGCTGGGGTGCTTTGCAGGAGGGAAAACACAATAGCCGCTTGCTGACCGCGATTTTTCCGTTATAGAGGGTTAGATGTATTCAATAAAAGCACATCAGCGGAGACTGGACACGAATGCGGAAAGCAGGTGCTGACCTTTCTGGGTAATCCTGCAGCGCAATGATCCGAATGCATTCAATCAGTTGGAGTCTGACGGGGGCGGCCTGCCCACCAAGCTCCTTAACCATGGGATACAAACTCTGTCGAAGGATCTGCTTCTCCTCCTCGCCGTACACTCCCGTGCTACCAGCCTGAGAGGCGGACGCCCCTGAAGAGGAAACCCCTTCATCTCCATCTGCCGAGCGCGATTCCCAGTGCTGTCGAACTTCGTTCTTTAGCGTCACCGAGGCCGCAGTGCGAACTGGCAGATCCACCTAAAAAACACACGAAGGACAACACAACGACCCAAAAAGGGCATTGGTTCGTATGCTGCGGCTCGCATGGCTAACGCTCTACGAAGAGGCACCAAAAGTGGCACACGAGCAAAAAAGGGGGAGAAATATAATGAGGGCGCAGAATAAGACGGCAGGGCCTACCTGGTCGTGTCTGAGGATCTGCACCAAGGCGCTCAGCAGCCCCTCCGTCGGGGAGATCTGTGCATCAACCCAGCACAACCCACGAAACTACCGTTCGAAGCGGATAGCAAGCACAACAGGCTGTCGTAGCCGGAGTTCACAGGGTAGCTCGGCACAGCTGGTGTTTGATACTCTCGGTTTGTTGGGTCGCGTGTTGGCGTTCAACGGAAACACAGCGTCACCCTGGCCAAGCCTTCAAGGTTGAGGAAGCGTAAAAGTGAAATTCTTTTACTCACAGTAAGTGAAATCGATACAGAAAAGACATGCAGTGAATGCTTTGAACCACATATACAAGATCCTGTGCATGCGTATATATATATATATACATATATATCTGTATACATGTACATATAATATGCTACTACCTGGCAGACACAAGCGTACCAAAAAAAGCTTGTGTTCAGTTAAAGCATCTTTCTTAGAAATACATGCATTTCACTTTTCTTACTGATTTAAGGAAAGCCTCTGCTTGCCCGCGGACTTCGGCATTTGGGCTGTACGTCCCCTCCAGCACTGAGGGAACACAAGAAGGGCAAAAAAAACAAAAAAAAACTTATGGATTGTGCTTTCTGCTAGCATATGGAGTATCCACTAAATGAATTCATCCGGAGAGGCAAGTTTTCTGAGTCCCAAGCACGCCAGGCTCTATGCATATGCCCCTGCTTAGTAAGGAGATAAATTCCACTCGGCATACGAAGAACCGTGGCAACTCTCAGGAGCAGGGGCAAGCAGTAGTACTTGACTGAACGGTCTGAAGAAAAAGAGCCAAGCATATGCGAGCTTCCCTTCTTTTCACACTCCGCTGCCTTTCTCACCTTTGCAGAGCTCTTCTGGCTGAACGGCCATGGTGAATCAGTGACCACTCTCCCCTAGATGTTGAGCGAATTGGCTCGCCGCCAAGTTTGACGTCGCCGCTAAGTATTTCGTTCGACGGCAAAGTCTTAGGTCTGCCTCGTTCTTTATAAGCTATCTTCCTGTTGTTCGTAAGCCAGTTTTTGGCTTCAACGGTTTGGCGAGTGTTCCGTGGGCAAATGGTACTGAAGGGCTCCTATGTATCTCGACCACCTGAAAGGAACAGAAGAAAACACAGGGCACCATGGACAGACTCGGTGCAATCGCCTCCCGAAACACTGGCTGCAAGACGCTGCACTCGGTTCTTAAGAATCACAGTGAAGATCTGCAGTTCTAAGAGGTTTGAGGCAAGGCAAACAACGCCAAACGGTCTGTGTTGGGCGTTGTCCAGATGCATCGGCATGAAACCATGAGCGGCGAAGATGAAGACGAGAATGAACCTGTGGAAAGAATTAAAAGACGCGACTATTAGTTCCTGCTCAGCCACCGGGGTCCAGGCCACTAGGCATCGTTGGCGCCGGCGGCTTGCACACTGCTCCTTAAATCCGGCGAGATTCGCCAGAAGCATAATGCTCAGAGCTTTTGGGCGCTGCAACATGGTAGAGAGGACGTACCATTAAGATGCCCTGAACGCTCCAAGGCTACTCTGGGGGCTTTGAGGTCACACCAGTGGGAGGCGGTACTGAATAGACTGACGAGCAATTGCAGGCTCGAATAGACATATGAACAAACTCCAATGTTTTGCTTTGAAGGACACTCCTGCTTATTCCGCTTGTTTTTAGAAAAGCGTTTTAAGCGAGGGGGGGCGTGGGGAAGCTCTCCATGCAAGGGGAGTGTTGCGCCTCTGTAGGAGTTCTATTTCGAAAAAGTCATAAAAGTACTAAGCGACGCATTATTTCCATTCTTTGTATATAGCTCAGAAGGCCAGGGACTTGTGTTCATCGCCCTTTATTCAATACCAACTTTTCTAGAGGCATGAACTCGCCAGTGATGGGCTGTCGTTCCTGCATGCGGCATCAAAGAACTAAGCAAACACATAAGGGCATAGCACAAAGCAGACTGTTTCGAGTGGCATCGACAAGGGTGTAGTATATAAGTAGCCTCTTGCAGATACACTATCCCGTTGCTTATCTCTAATGTGATATTTCATCGTATGGACTACTGCAGAGGCCGTCCTTCTCAGAGTGCAAAGCAAGAATGCAATGAAGAAGGTACGAAAAAGGGTCGATTATTAGTATAATTCTACATCTTTAACTTAATGCAATGTAGTATGTTTTATGTCAGGTTTTGTAACACAAATATTCTTTTGAACTGATGGGTTGTGGTTTGGTGGAGATGACCCGTTTTCCAGAGTGTATGGTACAGCGCCATGGAAGAGGATAGACTAGTGATTCATGCATAGAGGCTCGCATGGGGACAGAAATTCTATCTCAATAACGACTCAGTTTCTGGTACTTCCCGGGAGACGTCCGGGGTTGTTCTTTCTAGCTCTAATCATCAGGGCACAATTGTATAGCTAGAACTGCAGAAGTTTCTCGCCCTGGAATAGAGGAAAGTCAACACATAAAGAAGAATTGAGGAGCTTCATCTTTGGCTCCCCCAAAAGGAACAAAGCAATACCTGCCCTAGGATAAAAACAGAGAGACAGAACCTCGTCGTGTATTCAATCGGTGACCGCTAGGCAAACAAAACCCCACCCGAGTCAACGTTCTCAACATATAGCATTAGCAATATTTATGTCAATGCACCCTTGGCAAGTGGGGGCAAGTGGGAGCCACTCGTTTCTTGGTCCAGTTGCACGGCGAGGCAAATGCATGCATGGCGCCTAAATGGTGAGCACAACATTATTATTTCTGGCGTATTTTCAATCAGATAATCAGTAGAGTTACCATGAAGACTGTTTATGAGCCGTATAGGCCTAGGGATTTCTCAAAATATGCAACTGCCCCACTAAATGGGTTACAAAATGCGCATGTCTATTGGCTCTTGTGTAGTACCTGTTTGGAAGGAAAAAGATGCCAGCAATTTAAGCAGCTATCATCAGGTATAATTACACATACGTGCTCTCGAGGCTGACCCCCCTTAGTTGCCCAAGTGAAAAGTATGAGGCATCCAGTGTGTTCTACTGCGGAAGGTGCATCAACCAGGAAGTCACAAGTGTTGCATAGCAGATAAATGTTATGATTTCAGGAGAGGGTGAAGCATTTAATGGCCTTTCAGAATAAAATGAATAACAGACAAATTCGACCTGTGAGTGCGATCAAGAGATGTGAGAATACTTAAAAGATAGTTCCAAAAGGCCCTATGCTAAACTTTCCAGCAATTACTTTTTCGAAAGAGTTTGTGTATTTAGTGGGCTATTGAAGTCAACGGCACTCTCCGCTCAAGAAACTCGTGATGGGGAATAATGAGCGCGCAAGGTAGCACGAAAGCAATTGTTAAACGTGCAGGCTACACCTGAAAAAATCGGATGCTCTTAATAGGAGCTTTAAAAACAGTATACAGCGGTAGAGGCGTAGAGGGCCGAGTTCTGTATAGAGTTCTCAATCTTCTGGAAGCAGTTTCCAGCAGTAGTTGAGCCTTAAATCTGTAGCCGTGCTATTATTGTGTATTATTTGTTATACGGCAAGGTCTTATCCACGCTGTAAGAGTGTGCTGTGAGACTTTCCGCTAAACTGCTACAGGCCAATGGCTGGCAATTACAGTCCTCAGACTTCACTTTTTTTCCGTAATCCTAATAATTTAAAGTAAGGCCAACGGCTTGGGGGAGTCTTTTGATTAGAGTCGTTCTATGTTTCTTCTTATGTTTAGAGAAATTTGGAGTCCACTTGGGAAGACACTGAAATAGGAGTTACCACAAATACAGTAGACCCACAGAGTTGTTAGTCATAAGTGCAGTGACTATGCAAGCCCTACGGAGATGATGCAGTTGATGTGTGCCTGTAAGCAGTGCTGTTCTATTGTTCAAAACCGAAGAGGGATTCGGTAACTTGGGGAACATTAGAATGCAGGCAAGGGTGCTCTACTCTCTAAAAAATGTTCAGACGAAGTTGATTTCTGCGTTGCCTGCATGCAAACAATTGACCGAGGCAAAGAAAAGCCGAGTGTTTGTCAGTATGCGACGACGCATCGGAGGGGTCTTATGCCTATCAATAGCCCAAGTGTAATAGGTTCAAGGACACCTTCAAACAGTGCCTTGCCCTTGATCATCTCCTGTGATCCTGCTGGCACTCGCCTTCTTAATGCTCTTTTATTACCACAATTCGTGGTGTTCAAAGCGTGAGTATTCCTGCAAGTGCCACGTAGTCTCCTTTCTCATTTGGCGGACATTTGCTTTCCTGATCGTCCGAAGCATCGTCCTACATAAAGCGGCAAGAAGCATATGCCGTATGGGAACAGCACTATTGTAGGCTGTGGTTAGTTCGGCAACTGAATAAGAGCCGGTAACCTGTGCAAACTGCACTGCGAAAACACCGTTTATCGACCTACAGGGAAGCGACCGATTGGGATTGCATCTGCTTCCCTTGTGATGAGCCCGACGCAGCTCCACAAGAAAGTCTTGGAACAGAGGGATTATGGTACAAATAATTGCAATATAAAATTTATAATGGACCTATGGGTGGTAAGTAAGTCTTCAGTGGGAGCCAGCCAGTGGTGGTCTACCCCGCCCCACTGATCCAACCCCACCGTGCCTTCTCACCCCCAGTGATGGCCCTTGGTAGTCAAGAGACCTTGCGGCGGGTCCGACGCCGATTTTTTCTTGCTTTCATGCATGATCGTTGACACTGGCTCGTTGTGAGTGACTAATCAGCAAGCAGCGCTCAGATTTTTAGCTGCTCGCCCTCCTCGTCCGCTGGCGACGCCCACCCGGGGAGCCTTGAATAAACAGGTATTTGTCAGCCGAAAACTCTCTTTTATTAATTTTACGTGATGGTATATACGTTTTGCATCATAGTAAGTAGGGAATTTAAGAAACTAGCGCAGGAAATAAGCAAGACATCCTTGCCTCAGAGCAAGCTAGCATGTGGTCGCCGGCCCACTGCGCACTATTCGCGTATTCCAGCTCGAGCTTCATGAACCCCGTAAGCCGGGTTTTACGTTTTTGTGCTTCCACTGGGAGAAGTAGGCTGGCAGGAAGGGCTAGTGAAGCCCTGCATTCCTGGCTCGTTCTCGTGTGTGCGTGTGTACAAACCCCACCTACAGGCTGGCGTCCTTACAATCGAGCCTCGTTCCCCACCGCTCTCCGCCCATTGCTGAACCAGACGCCACCAGTTGTTTCATGTTGGTCTGCATCTAATTTCAACGGGTTGAGGAGAGTGTCTACGCAAAGGGTGATGCAATCACGGCGCTGCTCCGCGTACGTCGTTCAAGTGCAGCTCGTCCACAGCACTGAGCAAAGTACATCTCACCAAACATGTGCTAAGAATTGGCGTGACTGCTTCTGCGCAAGCTCCAACAGCAGGGTGTGGTGTAGCCACGGATGCACATAAATATCCTATATTCTATATTTGTCATGCAGCGCCTCGGGCCACAAGCGGTTTCCCCCCACGGGTTCGTGTGTGCGTCCGGGAATGGACGGCACGATTGCCTCAAGTGGACACAGGGTGCGTCCATCCCCTCATACAGGGCCAACACTGGCGTTTGAACGCCGCAGGGTTACTCAGTGGATTGCTGCGTGGTTGTGCGTTCTCTTCAGCTCTACATGATGAGTCAAGACTTGGCATTTGTAGAGCAGCGCCTCATTAGGGCCATGGCTGAGTCTCAATGGGACCAGTCTCTGACGCACGCCCTCAATAAATTGCGAGAACTACGAGAGATGGTTGCGGCCATTCAGGCCATGCACACAGTGAGGCCTGCCGTGAAGAACGCGTCTTTCTTAGGCCCCCCTCCACCCAAAAAATATCTCTTCTGTATTGCAAGCGAGTCACAAGAGGAGCATCAGCGAGCTCTACATTTGCATCGAACAAAGCAGCAAGCTCGAAAATGACTGCTTTCTTCCCCTTTGCTATGGGTCCGCAGGAGGTGACCTCGGTGTGGAGTAGCATTACAGCAGCCGCGCGGGATCAGGCGTGTTGCCTTCGGTATATCAGAACCCTCAAGGTGCGCCTCCCAGATCAACTCCATTTAGCTACGGCCCTCCGAATCCAATTCTTCCGACATGACTGGCCTTAGCATTCCAGGCTGTTCGTAGCCAGGTAGTTATGGATAGCTAGCCAGCTCACTCACTCGCACGTGCCGAGTCAACTGCGTGCTTCTCAGACAGCAGCTGAGGCCAGCGAATCCTGCACGCATCCTTCAGAAGGGCTCTCTGCAGCAGGAAAGGAATTTTCTAGGTCCTTTTGCTCAAAAGACTTCACAGTCAACGCCGAGTAAGCTGCTGCGATCCCTGCCCTGCACCGCCGGAACTTGGATCCTGGTACACCCCACTCTTAATGAGGCACAGTGCATGACCCTCAGCTGCTTGCTCCTGTGTGGGGTGGTGATAACAGAATGAGGCTCCCAGCGGTCTCATCGGATGCGGACACTCATGACGTGGCCGGCAGGCCGCCATCTAGAAGTCCTTCACAAGGCGCATCACCCGCGCCTGTTCAGTGAAATCCCAGGATCTCCATCCTAGTGAGATATTTGCCGATTTGCCCTGCTTCTCGCGTTGATACCACACTGCTTTAAAGCATACTATTGCGTTCTTTGCCATACTGGACTTTTGCTGTGCGTACCGTACACACGCACCGCATCGTCTATGACCGAGGCCGGCGGCTGTCTGACTCTCCACTGCACGCGCTATTCTTGTTTTTCAGAATCCACGGCCAGCTGTTGGCGATGAGAATGCCTCGATTCCGCGCAGTTCTTGCGCTAAAAGTGCTGTAGGCACTCTGCAAGGACCTCGAGGCTCATACGGACCCGTAAAGCGGGAGCACTTCAGTCGACATTGTTTTGCCACCATAGGCAAAATGTAGCTAGCTATTCCACCCGATTATTTTCGTTTCGGCGTTTATGAACCTCCCGGGCGGGCGCCTACGTCAGTATAAAGGAGGGCATTCAGGGAGCAGTTCCTCGCTGGGAAAAATGCGACACTCAAACTTCCCGAGTGTTGGCCACTCATCTGCGCTGGGTGGATATCACTGCACCCGCGTGGTACGTGGAGTGCACCCTGGTTAGTCTAGTTGGCGGGAACCGATTGCGCGAGTATCGCTACATGCCATTCAGTAGGTCCCGTTGAAACGGACAAGCCCGCTTGACCTTGGCAGAGAAACCCTCTGTGTATACATGTTTTGTCGCTGGGCTATGCCGCCCAAGCTTTTCTTTTGTCTGAACTGCTTGTGGCTCGCGTGAGAGCGCCACTGTGCATCATGTTGCCGCCGCCTGGCCCTCCGACGGTGGCCGGTCAAATATGGCTGCCCCCAAGGAGCCGTCGCCTCGCGCTGTATTCACAAGGTTTCTTGTAATGTGCCACTAAGTGTTGCACGGTTTTTTTGGCGGCAGTGCGCTGCACCGATCAGCGTATGCAAGCAGCTGCTCTGCTGCTGACTCTGCTTCCCGCTGCGCCTCTTGTAGCCCTCTTCCCTGAGAACACGACCCACATCAATAAGCCCCAAGTTTCCCACCATAACTCACACCACTACCAACTGCACACCTAGGGGCCTGAGCTCCGCTGTGAATTTTTATGCCAACGTATTGCATGCGCCGCTCAAAGCATGCCCCCTGAGTAGATGGCGCGACATACTGTGACAAAGCAGAATAAGCAGAACGACCTGCCCGAAAGCCCACAAGCGGAGGACGCGGAGCGTTACGGGGTACGTGGTGCTTTGCTTACCTCGGGTTGGGCGGTAACAAGGGCCTGTACGGCCTTGTGGTGCCGCGAGAGTGCGCTCTTGAAACCGGCCTTGAAGCTCTCCGCCAGAGCAGCAGTCTCTAATATAGCAGAAGCGGCTGCTTCGCGGCTGTAGTGTGCTTTTCTCCACTCTTCTGCTCCACTGGGGTCCCTGTGGATCAATTCACCCCGGTGCTTTGCCCGGCCGACCGCCATTCGATCAATGTACTCCTCTGCGCTCGCAGGAAACAAGGTGCCGTGTACAGGGGCAGCATTAAAAGACAGTGACTACCTTTTCGTATGAAAAGCGATGTGCTCAGTACCAAACGGTTTAGGGCGGATAACGTCAAATTGTTACGGGGAGAAAAGCCGAGGGAGAGAGCCCCAGTTGCCACGGCAGAGATAGTACGCCTAACATGCATGTCTCTGAGCTGTAGTATTCCATGCCTCTGGGTGGCGCGCAGATGCTTACGGCCGGCGCGGAGAGCCTGCTCAGCTATACGTCCCAGATCCGTGACAAGATGCTCACAGGCGCGTTGTTGGCCTGCAGCCGCCATATCCTCCTCTGACGTGCCGAACCTGCGCAGAGATTAAATGATCAACAGGGTGCCTTGCTGATGCGCACTCCCTCGCTACCACACACTACTGCTCCTTCAGAAGCCTGACCGCTCTGCTGCACGACAGTGCGAAGCCGAATCATACGCAGCATCGCATGCAGCAGCCTACCAGCGGATTACATTACAAGCCGCGCGAACCTGAATTTGCATGAGTAGAGAAGGAACGCCGCAATGGCGATAGCAGCAACAAGCACCAGCACGAAGAGCTCCTTTAGATTCTCCAAGCTCGCCGGATAGAAATAGTCATAGGTCACCACGAGGAAGGGCTTCTCCCCCTCTGAGGGAGCGGCCGAGAGAGCGTGCCACCGCACCGTCAGCGCGGGGCGGGTAGTAAGCACGTCGAACCACCATTTTATCTGTGTTTCTTCGACGGCCTCGAACTGAATGGAGGAAGAGTATCGGACGTTTGTAGCACCTGCGTGGTGGGACGAAACGGCAAAACGAACGATTTCGGCAGTGCCGCAGGCATCCTCTGCCGGCCGGTTAAGACAGAAAGGTCATTACGCCTACCTGTAGGAAGAGCCACCGTGAGGGAGAGATCCTCGGTGTAGACGTCTGGAAAAGGTGGTTCGAGGGGGATGCGCACCGAGAATGTCTGGCTCCCCGGACTATTCTGTTGCATAGAGCTCGCAGGCACGTTGTACTTTACCACAAAATCGAAATTCCACCCGCCGAGCACGGGGTACCGCGGCCAGACCTGCGGAGGCCCACAGACCACGCATGTGACGCATATACACACAGACACACACATGCAGCGCCCCCTTAGCGTCAATCATCTGCTGATTCATCCTCTGAGAGTCAGCGATGCAACACAGCGCAGCCACAGCGTTTCCTGCGTCTCCGCGTTACTGGGAGCGAAGTGGAGGTGACCCTAGAGGATGACGCCAGAAAGGGGGTCTTCCAACGAAGTGGACTGCGTTTTACGCCGGCCGTCCCCCCGGCCCCGTGCACACACGAACCCTTTATCCCTGTTACCTACAGGAGCGCCCCCCTGCAGCACGTGTGTCACCGCAGGGGTCCCCAAGGGCAGACTTTACGGCTGCAAGGATGCACAGGCTTGCCACCCGCAAAGGGAAATAACCGAGACTCTGCGTGTGGCCTCTCACCTCGAGATGCGTCGAAAGCGGAGTATTTTTCGGGCCTACCGTACGGCTTGCAAAGGTGCTTGTCAAGTTGCCAGCGATGTCAGCAACGTCCAGGTTATACACATCCGCTGGTAGATGTGCATGCAGATCGAACAGCACGTGGCTCGGGACACGCTTCCCTCGGGGCACATCCTCAAGCGCTAGCGCTAGACGGGGTGTGCCAGGGGCTAGCCCCTGAAGCAATGCGATGCTGATGGGATTGAAAGCGCCCTGAGCCAACAAGCAAGAGCCTTACGCCGGATTATTCAGCTTCCTAAGTGGAAACAAGCGAACTCAGCAGGCATGCCGTGGTCTGTCTGTCGCCTGCACTTGAGGTCTACGGGGGGCCCCCCTAAATCTCTGGTGCGCACAGAGGTATGTACAACATGTTGGGCTTTCAGGCCCGCCTGAGCGTCGTGGCACTTCCTGCCGCTTAAGAGGCTGCCTACGCGTATACAGCCTTGCGAACTGCCCACTAGATCAACACGCACAGGCACTGAAGAAACAAGGCGCGCCGGTGCCCCCACTGCCCTACCTTCTGGTAAGCCGCATCGTTGTGGATCTTAAAGAGCTCTTCATTTGCCATCGCACCTTGCACGGAAACCACGACTAACCGCTGCATGGAGACCACGTAGCCCAGATGGAGCGGCAGGGGAAACAAAAGAGCAAACGGCTGCACCACCGCCAACGGCGGGATAGTCTCCTGGGATTCCCAGGCCCACACTCCGTCTTCGAGCTTCCGAAATCCCTTCTGCGCACCCGGAAGCAGCACCAGATGCATACAGCTCACAGCCAGCAAGCACATACACACCCACCCCCACACCCCGAGGTGATCGTTTCATTCGCTGGGGGAAGACTCCCAAGGCTATCGCATAAGCTACAGTGCTTACGAGCCCTACAAGAGGCAGCCAAAGCTTTGTATATAGTTGTAGAATGCGAAAGCCCTGCCATCTCCCCAAATCTAGCCTTCCACACTCCCCAGCACCTACGCTACTCTCTCAACACCACGCTTCATTCCCACCTACAGCGCTCTGGTAGGTGTTAGGCACCGCATGCTGGCGCCCAGAAAGACTTGCAACGCGCGGCACACTGCCGCCGGCTACGTATCGCCTTGGTACCAGGAGAGTCCGCAGGGGTTCTTACACCATCTAGCCCCTAGGATGTGCCCCACCTTGCTGCACCCTCCCCCCCGATCAGCCTGTGAGGCTCACTTTTTGCATGCGCATTTCCCCTGCCTCTCCCAGAGTCGTCTGAGGGGGCAGCCGGAAGGCGACAGAGCTGCGCAGCGCTGGATATGGAAGCGGCCAGTTGGAGGAGGTGGCGAAGAGGACCGACTGAATGAACTCGAGGTCGACCGCCTGAGGCAGCGGCTGGTAGGGCCGTCCTGCAGCGAAGCAGTACCACCACCGAAAGGGGTCGCAGCATGCGTGATCACACCCAACATGGGAGCCACCAACTTAAAACCTCCAGAAAAGTAGCGCCTGGAGGAGCATGCCTTAGGCCGCCCCTCTAAAGACATTTCGCCTGCCGCCATTCTCCGTTCCCCTCCTTCCCCTACAAGGGCAACGAGTCTCAACCGAGGCGTGTCTGCACGTTAGGCCCGCCTGTCTGTCTGCCTCCCTGCCTCCCTGCCTGCCTGCCTGCGTCCCTTCAGCACCATCTGCGGCAGCAGAGGTCTGCCTGGACCTTTCAGCTACAGAGGGCTCGGGGAATGTAAGGCTGCGCTCTTCCGAGACGGGAGCCTTGTCCTACCAAGGTGGTATGAGATGGCCACCTGTACAGCCTGGGAAGCTCCCAAGGGCTCTGCCAGTTTAACTCTGAACACCTGGGAAGAGCAGGGGGAGCTAAAGGCGGCACGACCCTCGCTAGCAGCCACCAGGTGGCGTTCCACATCCTCAATCAAGAGAGCCCTCGACGTCCAGTCTGCCGGCAGGAAGGACTTGATGCTTGGCCGCTCCTTCGAAACGGATTCCACGGGGAGGTGGACGCCCTCCAAAGTAGCGGCTCCTGCCCACCCTAGCTGCGACACAGCCGCCGATTCCCATCCAGTGTAAAATTCCATTTCAGAACGTTCAGGATGCGCCAGCTGCCTGCAAGCCCTGAAGGAAGCCAGCGAACAGTCTCTAGAGAGACCGCCCGCCAGCGGCCAACTAGTTGCATGCGAACAGCCTTCTGAGCAGCGAGCTAGCCAGTTTTGGAGGGGAGGGAGAGGGGAGGGAAGGGAGGGCGCTGACGTGCTGCTCCCCATCGCCTAGGGTCGCTCAGGAGCTTCAGCAGCCTCACCTGAGTGGCTTCTGAATATGGCAGAACGAAGTAAAAAGCAGAAACTGGAGACTTCCCTGTGTTTCTTAGCTTCAGCTGCACAGTGACCTTCGCAATGCGGTCAAACTTGAGAAGCCGCACCACCTGTGCAGACAACGAGCAGCTTATCCACGGGGAGGCTTGGGGGAGCCACCGAGGATACGGCAGCGGCAGAAGACCTTACTTGACACCTCTGCTGCTATGAGGTAGAGTGGGAAGCTGGCAGTCCAGGAAACGGACAGACCGCGTGAGGGCGCCTGCTGGTACGAGCAACGCACCTTTTCGCCCACGACAGCCGATTTGATGGCCTCATGGAGAGCGGTCAGGGCAGAATCCTGCAGGAGTCGGCTGCTAGCGGAGGCATGCAGCTGCTCAAGAGCGAGAAGGAGCTGCTGCTGCTGCTTCAGGTGCTGCAGTGCGCAGGCCGTGGCGGCAGACGGCCTGGGCAGCGGTAGGGTCGCTGTGGCGATTTGGGGGATCTCCGTATCCTCGAAAGCGAAGTCGCACGTGGCGCACAGCGCTGTTGCGAGTAAGAATAAAAGACACACTGACGCAAACCCCATTCCCAGTTGCGCAGAGAAAGGCGCATGGCGTCGCCCCCTCCGCATCCCGGAAGATGATGACACATGGATCTCTGCGCCTCTATGCCTGACTCGGGAGCCGCCGTCTTGCACGCGCTTTTCTGAAATACGCAACAAGGTGCTGCACTGAGCCCCTGCACAAGCTGAGCCTGCAGTTGCGCTTCCCTTCCCCAGGGGAAACCCTCCTTTCGCATGAGCAGTTAAGGTCATTTGCGTTGCGTCTTTCGGGGCCAGAGGTCATGACGTGTTGCCGCCGGTGGCTATGTGCACGGCCGGCAGTACGCCAAAGACGCACAAAAGGTCGTTCGCCAGAGGGAAGTGCAAGGCTACGGGAGTTTGTGGGAAATTCCGATGCTAGTAGACAGGGGTGTCCAAGTGGCTGCGAAGACTGCTCAGCAGCCTAGAGCGCTGTCCAGAAGCTACAGAGTGTGAAGCTGCATGCCACAGCTCGCGGCAACTCGATTTGTAGGAGGCCTCTATCCGCTGTACCGACGCCCTGGAATGCGCGCAGAGCGAGGAGGTGCCCTACAAGGCTCAACTCCGCCGGCACCCAGGATGCCTCTTAATGCCCCCGCATAAAAGACCTCTCTAGCACGAGGGGCAAAGGCAGTGGCGGATTTCTAGAGACCAGCAACGGAAAGAAACGAAAGTGCTCGGCGGTCCCTGAGACAGCCACCCGGGAAATCGCGGGGTGCCGTCGGGAGAGGGGTTGTACACATCAACACTCCCGGCCGTACAAAAGCGTATCATGGCACCGGAATAAAGTAGAATCAATTAAATAAACGAAACAGGGGATGCTGTGCGCCAGATTCAGGAAGGCGGTATCGGGAGGCGGCTGAGGAGCTACCGTGGCCTCAACCCGAGGCATCTTGCACGCTGCAGAGACTGAGCGTTGGATTGTGTTAACGAGCACCCCTCTCTCTATACGGTGTTAAAACCCACGTTCCGCGCTAAGGGGTCCTTCGTCGTCCTATTCTTCAGTGAGTGGCCTGCGTTAACCGTGCCCGATACTGCAGGCCAGGACAGACAGGTGTTACACTAGAGTCGCATAGGTCCCCGCCTTTGTGGTTTCTCGGAATGCCCCCTTAATAGGCACCAATGAGATTTTAGGTGCGTGCAATGGAGGCTCGGCATTATCCAAGGGGGTTCCCTCAAGCTTAACGGCCTTCCGGATTGCCCTTATGCCGCCAGAGGGTCATTTGCCTTCAACCCCTCCCGTGACATTGGGTATCTCGAGGGTCCTTACGATTCGCGAAGCCAAGTAAGGGCTGAAGGCGGCTCTTTACTAATGGTTCAGCCAACCTTCCATGTATCCGTACAGCGCCACGAATAAGGCCGGGCATGCCCACCTGGGTACGCCTGTGCTTGTGTGCTAGGCGTTTACCAAGAGGTAGCTATATGGCCCATTCCACCAGAGCCACACCCAGTTGGTTGATACGGCTTCTTGGGGCGAAGCGCCGCTGGCACGTGCTTCATCAGATGCTTCTCTCTCACCAATATCGCTGAATCCAAGCTAGGCTGTAGGTCCAGATGACCATACTTTTCCTTCCAAGGAGTGTGTCTCTCCTATTCACATGCGCCTATTTCCTCTCACTCTAGCACAGCCCGTGTAATGGTGGAAGTTGCAAAAAATCCAAGGAGCTGACACTCCTCAGGAGGGGCAGGTGCACGCTTCGTCTCCCTTCCGCGCTTACTCCCCCATGCGTGCTGGGGTTTCTCCCGGCCTTGGGGGCTTTCTAAGCATGAAAGCTAATGCTTTTTGGTAGCAGCTCGAGGTCCACATGGAGGAGACCGAACGAAAGGGTTTCTTTTGTCAACGGCACTCGACGGGATAAATGAAGAAGGGCATTAAGTGGGAGGCACTCGCGGACGCAGCACTATTGGTGGGAACATGACTCTAAAGGGCTTTGAAAGGGGCAAGGCAGCGTGTACTGACAATTTTTATGGGCTGCAGTCCCTGCGTTGTAGTGCTGGCGACCGACCTTGCAAGCAGAAACCCACTAGAGACGCACGTGTATTGGAAGGAGCAACTAGCCTAATAAATCACAGGAGACACAGGCGCGAAGGCTGAGCTACCCAAGGATGTAGTATATTGGGGCTGGCAGGTAGTCTGCCTACTTTTCTTGCTGCCAATCTGCAAACGAGGCCAGTTCACTGGTGGGGGCGATCAGAAATCGGCTTTCGTTGGCTTCAATTAAATAGCAATGATGTGCGTACCATAGGCAACTGGTGCGCATCGACTGAATGAGGCGTGAAAGTTTTATCCTCCGCGTTTACCAGGCAATGAAAGAAGATTGCTACCAATTACATTCCAGTGAATTGTTGTATGACAATGACAAGTCTCCTGATAGTCACTCGCTTTCCCTGTGAAGCACGATGAGGCTCTTTAATGCCACACGTGCGCTCAGTGGGCGGTAGGATAGGCTGTTTTCAAAATGTCTCCTACTAAGATAGCCGCCACCAGTTCCCTTTGCCAGGCATGGCAGTGTAGAGCGTTGTCTGTGCCCTCTCTAGGCCACAATGTCTTGGTAGGGGCTCTTTTGCCAAGCGCCAAAAGGTGCAGGAGGGGCCTTCCGTCTCCCGAGTGTGCAGAGGGCAGTAAAGACCAAGTAAGAGAACGACCCATCGGCCCTCACAGTGTTACCTGATGCTCTGGTCTGAATTTTTCCAAAAGTGCTGTGGGGACCCCAATATCCATCAAATCAAGAGTCCTGTATCTGGCCACGCTACACCTGGAAGCTCTTCGCTATACGTAATATTAACCACGAATTGATCAAGAAACTGCATGGCTTATTGGCTTGCCGGTTTGTATATCCATCAGCTGCAGCGTAGCGTTAGCGCGGTGCAAAAAGACGCAATGGTGTAGGTTCGCACTTGATCCTAGGAGTACCTCACTGTGAATGCTCCGTGTGGCTAGACAGTGCAGCTACGCGCCGTAGCGCTCCATCTGAAATCTCATGAAGAACACACATACTCCTGGCTCAATAGGGTCTTTATAAAGAGTTACTGAGTGCCCTTCAAAAGAGCTCCCTTTATCCCTACTTGCGCTTCTCAGAGCCCTGACATGAGAAGAAAGGACAGCTAGGGTGCGCACAGCTGAACTATCTAGCTACTCTGAGCATTGAGAGCTAGTTGTACATAGCAACGACTACCCGTGAACACAACAGTGCGTTTATTTGTATCGGGCCAGCTGGACTGTGCAATAAACATCATATACGAGCTAGCGAAAGAGAAAAAAAGACAAACCAATTAGGCGCTTATTTACTGATTCATAGTCAAATATAACTAGATGATCTCTTGACACTCGGGGGGACCCCAGGGGGATGTTACGGTCGTGGAAGAAAGAGGAGGAAAGCACGGACGAACAGCTGCTTAGACATCCCATGTGGCTTCCCTTCCTCGTGAGCTGGGAGCCCCCTGTGGTAGAAAATTTCAAGTGTATCGTAGCACATGACGCATAGAGGTTACCCTAGAGCAAGTCCTAGCCCCAATGAGCTGGCCCACACTAACATAGAAGATGTATGCTTCTGGGGGCCAGAAACGGGAGGAAGATGTGCAAAGCACCCCTCCTTTTTGTTTCGACCTAAATGCTTCACTCGTTGCTGAGTGTTTTGGAAAGAGGTCGCAAGGCGAAGATGCACGAAGCATACAACGGTCGCCGCCCCTTCCGCTTTTTAAAATTGACTTCCTTCTGTCGCCCCCAAGATAGATGCCTGGCTAAACTAGCCGCTGCTACATTAGCTCTGTGGAGACTTCGCATAGGCTTGTCTCTACCTTAAGGCGCGCAGCCGCCTTCACAGGAACGCCGGTTCAATGCCGTATACTGCGCCTCGATCTACTAAAAAAACTTGTCAGCCTCTCACGCTCCGCGGGCGCACTGTCTACAGTGTAGAAAACAAAATAGGGCCTGTATATTCGATAGATCACTTCATGATCCTTTACCACCTGTCCGTTGCTCTGCGGCCTCCTTTTGGAAGTTGCGCGATGCAGGGCCCTACAAAGACTTCCTGACAAAACGGGGCCTTGTGCGGGTCCGTTTCCTACCTGTCCCTCTCCCTTTACTGCTCCGGCACTGCTTGACACTTCAGAAATATACAGGAATTCAGTGGCAACCTCTTCTGTATCAAGCGCGCTTAACGTTTATTTTATCTTTCGGTTGGGGCCCCTCAAAGCCGACGAACGTTTGTCCCCCCCCCTCAGAGCGCCCTCGCCCCCGCCGACGCTTCTGTCTTTTCCCTTGCAGGCGTCTAGATGGATATCGTTGAAGACTGCCTTTACGTGTTCTTGAGTTTTTTTCAATTTATGATCCCAGAGAGCGGCGCCGATGCCACGTTGGCAGCCCCGCGACTACTGACGCAGCATGAACTCGCGCAGTCCCAAGATCTTCTTGTCACCCTCCGTGAGAGTCTGCTCGGATGTTGGTGGGAACAGAGGCGGAGGCATTGTCGCCTCGGAGTTCATAAAGGCGGGAAAGCTGCTGTGCAGACAGCAGAGACCGCTGGTCTGGTCCAGCCGCATTGCACCCGAGTGCCCTGCAGCCCTTGCCCCTGAGGAAGATCCGTCTGAACGCTCATCAGGGGGGCCCCCTGGAGAAGCAGGCGCCTGTTCAGTAACTTCCTGCGATTGGTGCCTCACTCCTTACGACCACAACCACAAAGTGTATGCAGGGCACGATGGACGGAGTGGGACCGCAGCGAAGCGTTGTGGCGCATGCAAAGCGGTCTGCTACTGCAGCCTCGAATGCCAACGCGCCGCCTGGCCCCTGCACAAGTTGGAGTGCAGGATTTTCAGCCGTGAGTCCTTGGTCACACACCTCGCTTGACGCATTTTTCAGCGGGGCGAAGCCAGATGCGTCAGGGGTGGGCCCTTGCGTAACTAAGGTGGCATATCTATAGCGCGTCCGCAATCGCATGCCTTTAGCTATGCAACATGCACGTGTGCTGCTGCGGCTGTGTCTCTCCCAGATATTCGGAAAGCCTCGGCAGGCAGAGGCCCCAGTCTGACTCAGCGGCTGCTGCTGCGACTCCTGCTCGAAGGCCATTCAGCAGAAGAGTTTGCGGGCAGCCATGGAGCAGCGGCGCATCCCGAGAAACTAGCGGCAGAAGTGGACTCTTTAGATTCAGTCGAACTTAAAAAGCAATGCGCGTGCAGTGCGCCGCCAAACAGCAGCCCCTCTACTGCCCTCTCCTCGTATTTGGAATCGTGTGCAGCCTCTGCTGCCCTTCTTGAGCAGCTGCTGCCCCCCGATCTTTCCGAGACTCTAAAAGGGCCTTTTGCAGGAGGAAGATGTTTGCAGTCAGGGCCTGATGGGGTTCCCGCGGCGCCAGAGATTGCAGCACTGCTGCACCGCCTCTCAGCGAATGTGCACTCCATCACAAGGAGCGACATCTCTGGGGGGTCGGCAGACCCCTCCGCGGGGTCCTGCCTGTGCTGCGACAGCGGGAGGGAAGTGGCAGTAGGACTGTATGGGCAGCCTGTATGCAAATTCAATCACTCCTGCCAGCCGAACGCGCTTGTGGTATTTGGAGGCCGAGGGGGGCCCCTAGAGGTCTCTGTTATAGCGTTGCGATCTATTGCGGCTGGCGAGGAGATCTGCATTTCGTACATCTCTCCAGCCGACACCAGAGAAAGCAGGCGGCTGAAGTTGCAGCTCGCCTACGCCTTCCACTGCACGTGTGTTCTTTGCTGCTCCTGCGCCGTCAGCGGCAGCCATACAAGCGCTAGCAGCAAAGGCGTGAGTGCCACAGACGGACTCCCGGCCCTTTCCTTTTCCCCAGCGGAGGCTTTTGATTTGCAGCTTGAGGGAGTCTTTTGCTCGAGTGCTGCATGCATTGAACGGCGGCAGGCGGCAGAGGGGGATGTTTTGCAGCACCTGGAGAGCTGCCGACAGCGGCTGCTCGGGGGATCCCCTTTAAAGGAGACACCCTCGAGGGGCCCTCTGGCCTCCCCGCACGGAGTTGTACGAGGGGCCCTCAAGAATGTCGATGGCAAGGGCATTGAGAGCTCAGAGGGCGTATGGCGTCTTGATGAGGCAATGCGCAGCTCGCGCATGCGCTTGCCGGTGCTCTGCGTGCCGCAGCCTTCGGGCCCGGCGTGGGAGACGATACGGCTTTGCATGAATGACGATTCAGATTTGGCCCCTTCACTGTATCCGGAAAATCCTTTACTTGGCGGAAAGGCTCCCAGAAAGCGAATCTCTATCGCGGCGGCCTCTTCTTCCTCCTCCGACACGGTTTCCTTTCGTCTCCTTCCCCACGACCTAGGAGGTTCAGGGGGGAAAGGCGGTAAGTTCGGGAGCTCCCCACAGATTCGCTGCTGTGTGTGCGGGGCAGCGTACAAGTCTGAAGATCTAAGGGGCCTCCTGCGTCACACTGAAGCGTTGCGCAGCAGCGCACACCGGCTGGCGTGGCTCTGCAGCAATGGGCGCAGCGAGGAGGTTCAAAAGGAAAGCAGAGCTGCACTGCTGCACTTTGCCACTGTTCGAAAATATCTCCACCCTGGAAATCTGGTACTGCAGACTCTTACGGAGAGCCTAAGCCGCTCCTCTAGGGGCCTTGTAGACCTCTACAACGGCCTTGGTCTCGCAGTGACCCAGCGGCTGTCCGCCAACGCCGCTACACTTTTCGGGCAGAAAAGCCTTCAGCACGCAGATAATCTTCTTACGGAGGGTCGCATGCTGCTCTTTCTCGCACAGGCAGATACACATGCGGAGGTGGAGCAGGCCTGGGGTTTGTGGTCTGCTGGCGATAGCCCAGAGGCAGCACGCGCAGCGGCAGCGATAGGACACAGTGGCAATGTGATATACTCCGCGGAATGGGAAGCGGAGACAAGGTCCAAGTTGGTGTGTCAGGCGCGAGAGTGCTTTCTACAAGCCTGCAGCGTCTTCTTTTCTTTGGAGGACTGCAACATCGAGCGGGCGAAAGGAAGGCGAGCAGAGGAGGGTGTGGCGGACTGTGACCGCGAACTACATGCACTGGGCAGGCCGGTGTAGAGTCCCAGTATGAGCGAGTCTCCAGCTAGGAGGCGCACTGACTTCCATAGGGGAGAAATCGAGGTTTAGTGAAACCCTTGAGGAGGGAAGCAGAGGTAATTAGACGGGCTGTTGTACGTATCCCACTTCCCATTGGATTTCCTGAGCAGCGCGACCCCTAGAAAGTAGCAACGCTGCGCTCCTTCTTAAAGCCGAAATGGGCGGTATGAAAACTAAGCAACAAGGGTCTAGCCCTTTACAAATCGCAGGCGCGGCTGTAGTTGCAGCAGAGCGCACTCCTACCCGCTGCCGTTACTCCTAGCACTCTACGCATCGCAACCCCCTGGACAATGCGGGTTTGGTAGGACAGGTACTTCTACAATGCAGTCCAATCTCGGCACTGCCCTGCGGTGCGACGCCTATTTCTTCTCCCCGGCGATCTGGGGATGTGTCTCCTCGAAAAGAGGGAAGGGCGTCTCCTAAGCGTAGTGTCCTGGCACTTTAAGCCTAGACACTCCACTCCTTTAATCGAACTACCAGGAAGCTAGCTGATGGATGTGCAGGGTGCCTCTAGTTAAAAGAGATCCAGCCCCTCCCAAAGTTGCATGCTGTGGGCGGCTGAAGCATTCCGGATCCTCCGTGACCCGCCTGTAGAGCAGAAGATCGTTTTACCCGAGAAGAATTCCAGGCTCCCGGTCCGGTTATCGGGATATGTACACTAGTGGAAAGGCCCACACAAGGGCCTTGCACCCACCAAAAAAAAATTCTAGTGGGCTTAATCTTGGACCGCCGTTCAAGACGGTCGCGCAGAAGTCACAGCATGATTAGGAGCTCCGACACCCGAAGAAAAGCGATAGTACTGGCAAGGTCACTTAGGGACCTTCTTAAGAAACTGGTAAATAGAATTATACACATTTGGAAGGTACTGCTGGCGCTTCAGATACATGTAGTCCAGGCAGATGTCCACCCTACCCACACGCATACGCACGTAGATATATACATTTGTGTATAGCCTATCACGGCAGACTCCCAACTTCGGTGTTTCAAGCGTCCAGGATGCCGCGGCCCGACGAAGTCTGGGCAAATGAAGGCACGGACAGCAACCCCTCCACCCGTTGTCGAAAATTAGCCGATATCTAGAAACCTGCTCTTCACACGGCTCATGGCCAAATGCAGCCCTCATGTATTACAGGGTATAGAATCCAAGATTCAGGGTGCTTGAAGGCAGATCATGACGCTTACCATTCCTTGCGTCTCGGTACAGTCAGCGCTGCGAAGGTCGCCGTTGAAACTGCGAGCCAGGAGACTGTCGAGTATATACGAGCCCCTGAAGTAAGAAATCAAAAGAATATTTACTCTCGGTGCATGTTCTGAAGCATCTACGGCATGTAAGGCGCGCACAAATACATGTATACATACAAAAATGTTATGGATAACAAATATACATACATGTATGCAGACAGATATACATACACATACATACAGGCATGTTCCAAGGAGACCAGCCCCTTCCAGCAACGTTCCAGTCTTTACGTGTCATATCTGCTGCCCCAAGCGCACGGAATGGGCTGTATTAACGAAGTCTACTACAATGATTAAACACTCTAAAGAAACATCAGGTGCTAAGAATGATCCCGGCAACCACAGTCTTGAAGTATCGGGGTTTCTTCCCATTCTATGAGAGATAGTGCGCAACGCAAGTGAGGTAGGAGCTCAGGGCTCTGCCTCACCAAGTCCAGCATTAGACAGCCGCCATGGCTCCACAGAATTGCTCGAGCTGCCTGAGGCTTCGGAAATCTTACTCCTTAACGCCATTTCAGCCATATGCCGCTGTGTCCACAATGGTTGAATGGAACGGGACCGTCCCCGTGGTATCGCAGCCCTCGAGCAGAAGCCGACTCTTGTGTTGGTTGAGACGAAAAAGTGGTTCTGGATAGGTCGTAAAGGGTCCTGTCTGCTCGGAAGGGCCGTCAATCGGCGGCAGAGCGACAAGAAATGCGCAAAGTGGCGAAAAGCTCCTCGAGCGAGCGATGGTCAGAGGCTCACGGCGAAGGGTAGGCCTTGGTGGCAAATATACTTGACCATAAAGGCTATCGAGTTCATAAAGATGCGTGGTGAATCTTTTTCGACACATACCGGCAGTGACTTCAGATCCCTGGAGAGACAGCCCCGCCGGCCTGGGCATGCACCGCATAAGCTGCTACGGGCTCCCTCCACGCTTTAACCACAGACAAGCACTAGGTGTATTCAAGCAAAAACTCCCTGTATTAGGGGATCTACAACTTACATACACACAGTTTGAAGCTGTTCCAAGCCGACCCAGCTGACGGGTCTATCTATTTAACCCAGGAGCCAGGCGTAGAGGGCCACGCTACACTGGTGTATTTAACTAAGCACTACTAAATGATTAGCTAACTGGCTTGTCTGATCGTACAATGCTTGGAGCAGTATGCCGTGAATCAAAGCTTGTAGCGCAAGGGAGGTGCAGCACAGCCCATCCGTCCTAGCTGGTACTCTCCCCTCACTCAGATAGCCTGCAGGGTGATGTGGGCATGGACAAAGGAAAGAGCACTTTTGCAGGGCTGCTTACGAATCTGTTGCCATTTCATTTACTTGGTCAAATCTAAAAGCGGTTCCGTATAAACACTGTCCCAGCCCATTAAAAGCTTCGTGGGGAGACACTTGGCTCCAGATCCAGTAGAAACTTAAAGAGAGCTATTGAGTGTTTCCTGAAAGAGCATCTTCCTTTTTCTGCCCGCACCCCTCAGAGCTAATGCCATGAGGGAAGGGGACAGCTAGGCTGCGTGTAGCTGCACCCTCTGTTCACTCTAAGAATTCACAG
This sequence comes from Cyclospora cayetanensis, assembly GCF_002999335.1. NCBI lineage: Eukaryota > Apicomplexa > Conoidasida > Eucoccidiorida > Eimeriidae > Cyclospora > Cyclospora cayetanensis. Next base: position 95,531 of record NW_020312759.1, on the reverse strand, counting down.
CTAGCTGCACAGAGCATGTACGGCCTGCCACACCTTTTCTCCTTTCATCATTTGATCAGCCTGCCATCGTGTTCCTTACCTTTACTTTGATACTAACTGCGTGCAGGACGTTGGAAAAAATCCGCACAAGTGCCGTTCCACAGGCAGCCAGAAACGCGGCAGCCAGTGTAAGTGAGAATACACAAATGTGTACGCCAATCGCGAAAGTGAAACAGCCAAGAAAAAAGACACACACTAGCCAACAGCGAAATAAGGACCAAGCCAATATGATTGTGTGGTGGCGCGGTTGCTCACTTTCGTCTGAACGCAGAAATCTGTGGGCCCCCCGCTACGAGAAAACAGAGGATGAGTAAAGTGAGTAGGAAAAATCAAAGCAAATACTAAATTAGCAGTGCCCCCGTGGATCATAGAGCAATGTACGCTTGCTAAAACAGCCGGAAAATGATGCACAATCAATTGCAAAGCCCCAACAGAGGCGCAAGGAAGGATGCCGGGACAAAAAGCCTCAGAATGCCCATGAACAACAGTGTTGAGAACATCATAGCAATCAGAAGCAGTATTTTGTAAAGCGAACCCCACGCATAAAGGTATCTAATCCAGGCAGAGTACCCGCTTGACAAAGACATTTATCTAGGAATGCACGAAATACCGCCCATGGCACTAGAAAGCCGCAGATTCTCCTTCAGGTAGCGAATCCCACACTTGCTCCTCCATCAACCACTGAGGTTGATGATTTCCACTCCAGTTCACTAGAAACGCCCGTCTGCTGTGCTGTTGGCGCTCGATAATCTCCCAATCCAGCACATGTACATCTCCTTGGCCAATTGCATCCTCCACAAGGGTCATCTGCCTACGTGGAAAATTAGAGAATACTTTGGAGAGCTTTGCAGTTTTAAGGCAAGCCAATATATATATAGCTCTGACGCATCTTGTAAAGCCTGCCAATCCACAAGGATTATTAAGTATCTAGCCTCAAAATTCACAGCCGACCGCAGCTTGTCATAATTCCGTGTTTTTGTTTCTTGAGCTGACCTATCACATTCGGTTGCGATATCCAGCTGCTTCCTGAGCCCCTCCGCTGCTAACGAGAGTTACTGACCCCGGATTGCAAGGTCGAGGCCCGGATGGAAGTCACCTCATCGTAGGCTGAGGGGAGGGGAAGGCACCGGATAGACAAGCGTACTGCGGGTTTATGAAGCCACTAAACATGACGGAGGGAAAAGGCACGATATTAATGTTTTGTGGCCATTGGGCTGAAAATACTGCAGTGAAGGGGGGTTTGGCGTGAGGCTGTCCATATACCTCAAGCTGGTCCCTCAGTTGTCACAATATTAAATGTGATGGTTGCCACAAACGCACGCAAAAACACATCGCCGAGCTTCGGATCCCTCTCCCGCTGCTCATGAAGCTACGATACCCCAGCAATACACTAAGAATAGCTGAGAGATATTTTGAGCCTTGACAGACTTGGGTCAAAGGATACGATGGACTTTTTTCGGTGATCTGTCGACACCGACGTAGATGCTATCCTGACCTTTGACATCCGGCAGATCAACAATAGAGCCCATAATCAGGTCAGTGCAATATATTCAGGAGCCGGGAGGACCTACAAACGCGCCGGGATAAAGATAGCCGCGGAGCTTGAGCTGCTAACAGTCTAAGCATAAAATTGCATGCTTCTCTGCCGGGGGACGCATCCGAGGGCCTCCATAGGATTGTGAAGTGTTCTTCATTGTAATGAGAGTTCCATCATGGCCCCAAAGAACATGATCATGTGCCTCACGCAAAATGATACTGCGAAGCGAAGTCAGAATGTGCGCATGAGGGAGTCCCTACTTTGTTCTGAATCACAGCAGGCCATCCTCAACGCGGCAACGTTTAACCGCTCGCCAACCTAGATTTTGACAATAGTGGCGGGTGCATGGGTGTCAAACGCCTATGACTCACTCAATTTTAATAAATTTGCTAATCTGCAAATCATTACATACAAGAGCGGCTGCGCTTCACAATATTGAATCGCTGAGGCGTCGGGAGAACGCGTTGGCGAGCACACTGGTGGCACTTTTACTACATTTTACTAAAATGCCAGACTGCAGGAGGCGCCCAATGCAGCAAACCACTAAGGGGTATTAAAAGCTATAAAAGCTTTTGGTGAGGTCGTTAAAGCCATATTGTGGGTCTGCATATCAAATTGGAACCCGTAGAAATAGTCCTGGCGGATTTAACGCCCGGTACTGGACTCCGCTGCTCGGACTAGGTAAACGATGCTAACAACAATCAATAATTTGGCAGCTTGGAGAGCCGTAGCCTGTTGGGAGAGTAGCAGCCACTACTACATCACTAGTATTCGTTGTTCAGAAATGGCGCTCATTGTCGCACCGCAAGTACCCGACGAGTGGAAAAGCAGCTGCCAATCATCATTGCTGGCGGATCGTCTCCCTCTCTCTGGGTGACCAAGGGTCTTTCCCATATCACATTAGGCAAAAATCAAAGCCTCAAGCAATCCAGGAATGAAATTTGGATAGGAAGATGCAAGCTCATGAACCTTCGCAACGTCCTTACTGGTGCGTTATGGTAAAGGCCGTGCCGTAATTGTTTCGATTTTTCTGCCGATTCTGGCCCGCGTCGTACTAACATAATATAGAATCTGATATATAGAATTGTTATTTGAACACTTGTGCATCTTCACATACCATTGCTTAGCCCTCAACAGCTGAAGCACCTGCCGTAGGTGTTGCAGGAGCTCTTGTTTTATTCTCGACTCCTACAAACCTTTCCACCAGCACATCCGTACAGCCCGTCTTGAACGGCTAATAAAAGTTTGGATTACCCTGCCAGTGCATCTCAGCTGTGGCGTTAGCAAATACAAACGCCATACAAGTATCTTCGAGGTTTCCACTACGAGTGTGGAATGCTGCTTCGAACGTGTGGCTGGGGTAAATTGGAGCATCGAAGAAAGAATTTGGAAAGAAGAATATTGAACAGACTATGCGGTTTTGTGGTTTGTCAAGTTGTCAGCACGTATGAGGCATTGAAAGCCACTACTTTACAGAGATCTTGGCTAGGGGCCTCAAGTTGACGCAAGTGCGCCACCGTCCTTCGGTTTTTCTCACCACATCAAGCTATACTTAAGGTCTCTTGTTGATTTGTGCTCGTTGCTCTTTTCAAAAAGTTATTCGCTTGCCATTCAATCTCCTCATCCTGTGAGGGCTTTCAACACAGCCAAACATGGCATGGGATTCCTAGGGTCGTAGCTCTATATGGTGAAGGGCGTGTGGCTGCATACGCTTATGATAATGATGCAGAGTATTACAGCCGTCTAACAGGTGCATTCATAGCCCCTGCAACCGGAAAACCTGTTTTGGTTGATGTTACACGTAGTTGAGTGTTATCTCGAATAGTGCTCATGATTTGCAAAAACTGCATAGGGCATGTGTGTGGCTTGGGACTCTTTGTGTTGTATCCTTTGGAGGATACGCATATCTTTACAGCATTAAAATCAAAAGCGCGTACACTCACGCTTGGCTTCTGACTTTTACGTACTTGTAGGGGCTGATCTAAGGACTGTTACTGGCAAGTTTCTGAATAGCCTTCTTTCGCCTGTGTGCAGGATTGCGTGGAAGTGAGAAGGCAGAGAAACAGCTTTTTTCTAGAAGCGAATGGGAGATCTCTAGCAACCACTCTTTAACTCTTTTGACCGGGTCACCTTGATAAAGGAGGAAAGATTACTTTTCTGATGGGTAAGGGCAGAGTGTCTAGGCTTTTCCTCTTGATTAAAACTAGGGTAATTTGGCAGGCAAAACTGCCTGTAAAAGATAGGCTGTCCTATGAAGCCGCCAGCGCACCGATGCTGACCCTAGCAGCTCACCAATATACTTGAAGAGAGAACACCTTAGCTGATGGAAAAGGGTGCACCCGGCAAATGTCTGAATCCTACAATGACCCATGGGAGTTTGTGGGGTGTCTCTGTTACAGCTCTCGTCTAGTTTGTTTTGAATTAAAAGCGAATATTTTCTATGCACCCTAAAGAGTGCGACTGGCATAGGACGACTGTATGGCTCTCCGCGTTTGCTAATTGCTCATTGGGTTCGCTTCACTGGAGTGGCATTTTCGCTGCCTTCCCAGATTGCCCTCAGGAGATATGCGATGATTTTGGGAAGGGGGCAGAGGAATATCAAGCCGTCTCTGCATTACGTTTCATATTATTCTTAATCACTGATTATAGTAGCACATTCGAGATTCGTCGGCTGACCAGCAGTGAAACCCCGAATGCGAGGCGGTTGTCGGCGGCAGTCAGTGGGACTGGTCGGGCCAGACCCCCCGTTTGCCTGATCCGCCTGTGAAAATGGATAGAAGATGGACCCTTTGGACTTTTTTGCTGTTTCCATTCGCTTGGGCATCTTTTTTAGCTTTAACTGCGCAGCTGCTCTCCGCTTTCTCTGTTATGCGCGGAGCTCCCTGCACTGGCCCCAGCCGTCCCGCTCGACCCCCTTCCAGAGGCTGCAGTAACACACACTCCTCTTTGGCTGCCAGTCCTCAGCCTTGCCGCATTTAGCCTGGATCTCGTCTTCTGGCACTTCTAACCTCTGGATCTGCTCCCGCGTTGGTCACCCGTTCCTGCGCTAGGACGCCTAGCAGCACGCGGGAGGAGGCGGCGCAGAGGCACACCTTTATTCCTTAAAAAGCAGTACGTGCATGCGAGCTACTGATCAGGAGGGGTCTAAGGAGCCCACCTTTGCTTTAATCTCCTGTAAACAAGTACGGGGAGGCCCGCGTATGGAAACCGCCCTTCCCGCTACATCACCTCAACGCATTGCCTCCCCCCTACCCTTGAGACGCTAGGTCGTCTTCTGCGCCTCTCTTCCTCGCCGCTCATCAAATCGCAGCAGCAGCTGTTTAAATTTGCTTCTGCTGCCGCCACGCCGGCACTCCCGGTAGGCCCAATCTTATCGTCTAGTGCAAAAGCCAAAGCCTTTCTGCGGCTGATGCAGCTTTAGCAGAAGCAAGCGGTCTAGCAACACTGCATGAAGGGGAATCCAGAGAAGTATCGGAGGCACAAGAGCCCCCTCCGGGTGGATACCTTCCCCCTGCCTGAAGGCAGTCGCTTGCTGAGGCGCTTCCTGCACTTCAGCAAGGCAGCCCGACCAAAAACACCCCATGGCCTCAACCTTAGATGAGGAGCTTACGCCACAGACTTTGCACCGAAAAAGCGAAATAGGAATGCCAGACAGCGCCTCTGCTGTTGGCTCAGGGGCTTCCTTCCGCCATCTGCAGCGCCAACACATGAGCTTCGCCAAAGACCTTAAATCGGTATACATCCTGCCCGCTGCATCTGCATCGTATACACTCCCCTCCTGTGGAGTCAGCAGCGGAAATAGCTTGAGTTCGACTGCTCGACTGCGGAAGAAATGTTTTGGCGACACCGAGGCTGCTGCTGCATTGCAGACGGCACGGCGCGTCGAAGCCCGCAGCGACTTTGCGCAACGCCAGCGCATAAATGCATCAAAGCAGCATGTTCAGCAGCCTCGCTTGCAGCAGCATCTTCAGCACTTGCAATCAAAGCAGCAGCAAGAACAGAAGGAGTCGCTCGAGCAATCGCTATCCAAGAACTCCGCAAAGAGCAACGTGCGGCTGGATCTCGTCATAGAGGGGCGGAGGGCCCCTGCACAGCGCCCCCCAGCAGCAGCAACAGAGAAAAATGCTAAAAATACGGATGCTAGTGCAGCCGCTTCAGCATCCGCTGCACTAGCAGCAGCAGCAGCAGCAGCAGCAGGAGCAGCAGGAGCGCAGCCTGGAGGAAGAGGGGAGGCCCTCAGCAGCAGCAGCCCTCGAAATAGGCGAAAAGAACTTGGAACAGAAATTGGAGTGGCTCTGGCAGATGCTGGGCATGTGCTTCCGAGTCAAGGGGTGACGCTGCTGCAGGAAGGAGCGGCAGCATCGGCCTCCACAGCACACAGACGCGCTAGCAGCAGCAGCAGCAGCAGCAGGGAGGTATTATATCCGGGTATCTTGGAGAAAGAAACCCCGCGGCATCTTGTCAATAAAGTTCTCTCGCGAGTGCGCAGGCGTGTTGCAGCAAAGATGAGCAATAGCAGCAGCAGTAGCAGCAGCAATAGCAGCAGCAATAGCAGTACTAGCAGCAAAAGCAGCAGCAGCGGTATGCGCCGTTGGGAACGGCGTTCAGGCAACGCAGAGCACAGCTACCGCTATGCTTCACGGGTGCGTCGGAGGAGCAGCAGGAGGAGCAGCACGCGAAAAGCCTCGAAAGGTCGCAGAGGCGGCACAAGGAAGCCGCCTTCTGGTAGCAGCAGCAGCGGAGGAAGGGGGAAGTCTCGCACTCGAGGCAGAAGAAGCGATCGACGGGGTGCTCCGTCCAACGAAGGCAAACGCAGTGGAGGCAGAAGAAGAAGCCGCTGCAGCCGAGACAGCACTGCCAGCAGTGGAGTTCGCAGAAGCGGCAGCAGCAGAAGTTGCGGCTCGAAGTCGTCGAGAAGGGGCAGAAGTTGGACAGCTCCTCGAAGCTCCCTCTGTCAGCGAAAGCCTCCCCAAAAGGTACTGTCTTGCAGGGTGGTTTGGATTCTCCGCGGTGCATTACTGCGTGCCCTTGAGGCGCCTAATAGATTTGCTGCTGCGGTTGCTGCAGTTGCAGCGGCGATGGAGGAGGGATATCGCTGAGAGTGGCAGCGAAAGAGCAAACGCGTGCTGAAGAGCATGCGATGTTTAAGAAAGGGGGGAATCTTCCGCTGGAGCCGGCGTTGCGTTTGCCTGTGAATATTGCTGCCGCAGGAAGCAATGTTTTCACCGTCACAGCAGCCTGAAGAGCTGTCAAATGCCTGCTGGCCTCCCTTTTCTACCATGGGGAGAAACAGCAGCAGCAACAGCGGCAGCAGAGGCGAGCGGGAATCCTTAATTAGCCAGTGGCTCAACTTCTCCTCAGCGGTACACCCCTTTCCCCCCCTGGCCCCCATATAATTAGTGACCCTTTTAAGCAGCGTCAGTCTTTTCCAGATGTACTTTAAAGAGCCTTGCTGCATTCTCGACGAACGCGCGAAGCGCTGAGCCATATGCATGCGTGGTGGAAAGGGGGGCCAGGATATACACAGAAGGAAGCAGGGTGAACAACTTTTGTTGTCAGTTGGTGCAGTGCTGTTTTTGCCTGTATGTGTTGCGTTGGTCTGCATGTGTTGTTGCGTTGGTCTGCATGTGTTGTTGCATTTGTCTGCATGTGTTGCGTTGGTCTGCATGTGTTTTGTTTGCCTGTATGTGTTACGTTTGCCTGTATGTGTTACGTTTGTCTGCATGTGTTGCGTTTGCCTGTATGTGTTGCGTTTGTCTGCATGTGTTGCGTTTGCCTGTATGTGTTTTGTTTGCATGCATGTGTTACGTTTGTCTGCATGTGTTGCGTTGGTCTGCATGTATTTCGTTTGCCTGCATGTGTTACGTTTGCATGCATCTTGCGATCGTCTGCATATGTTGCGTTTATGTGTGTTTGTGTGTGGCTGCTCGCGCGCCGCAGTTTCTGCTGGAAGAGGAATCGAGTGGCGTCCTAAGCCCCTCCCCGCCACACCTGGAAACGCATGTTTTCTCGCCCGTAAACTCCCCCGTGTTGGGTAGGAGCAGCGCAGAATTTGCAGCTGCAGCAGCGTCGGGATCGCTGCTATCTGCAACGGCGGGCAGAGGCTACAAAACGCGATCTCGTGCATCTGCGTCCTTGAGGAGCCGCGAAGAGTTTCTCTTGCAGGCATCGCCGGAGAAAGTTATTGCCCGCATCAAGCGACGTCTTGGCTTCTTAAGTACCAGCAGCTGCAGGAGTAGACGCAGTAGCGGGTCTAGCCACAGCAGCAGCTGCTGCTGCATGTCGCGCTGCCGAACGTGCAGCAGCAGACACCGGCGCACTGCACGAGACCGTTCAGAGACATATACCTCCCGGGGCAGACAGCGGAGATCGGAGCAAATGCACAGAGAGCCTTCTCCTTCTGCTGCAGCTGAATGCCTTGCGCTTCAACAGCATCTGAATCACAGTCCGACTTTATGGACGCCGATGACGAGGCGGCGAGGTTGCCTGACGCTCAGCGCGCTGGAAGACGCATTCGGGGTAGACGAAGAGCAGATCCCGCATGCGCAGCAGCAGTTGCAGCAGTTGCAACAGTTGTCGCCAGAGGGACCTGAGGAAGCAAGAAGGCTCGAGCCACACGATGAATCTTTGGCTGTTTCTACAGCGCGTGAAGAGGATGACTGGCCTTCTGTTGCTGCTCTCTCTGAAACAACTGGCGAGGCAGCAGCACCCGCAGCAGCAGCGGGTGTAAAGTCTCCTCGTCTGAGTGACAGTCTCCTTTTTCGTCTCTCCCCCGATTCTTCCTGCTATCCGCAGTCGCCGGATGACTCGGCTGTGAGCCAAGCGCAGACGTCACCGCAGCAACAGCGGATTCAGCGAGGACGGGAGCAGCAAGGACGCGCAGCCGATCTATCCAGGCCTGAACACCCCCATGCAGACGTGCAGCACAGGCACCAGATTGCGCAGCAGCTTCGAAAAAGGTGGGAATGTCAACAGGAGCAGCACCAGCCATGGCAAAGGAGCGAGCACGCAAAGCCGCACAGGACTGGGCCCTATGGAGAAGGCCAGATTTCAGCAGCAGAACACGTGGCAGATTTGCAGACGCGACACCTTGAAGAAGCGGAACCAACGCATGAAGGGCTGCCACAAAAGCAGCAGGCAGAACAACGCCTGCAGCGCGAGAAGGGCATCATGCAGCTTCCGCGGGAGAGCACCTCAAAAGGAACTGCTACACGTCTGAAACAGCCGCTGCGGCAACAACAGCTCACAGGGACGGCGAAGGCGAAGCGACAAACGGAAGACGTGGAGGGAGTGGCTATGACAACAGCCGCGCAGCAGCATCAGCGATCAGCCTCCCCAGGCACAGCAGCAACGCAAGAGTCGCAAGCAGCTGCAGAGGCAGCAACCAGTAAGACACCAGCAGATGCACCAGAGGCAGCAGTAGCAATTGAAGCACCGGAGAGTGCAGCGATCGAGGCAGCCGCAATCGAGGTAACAGAAACGATAATAGAGCCATCAGAGGCAGCTCAAAGCGAAGCAGCAGCAATGGTAATAGAGCCATCAGAGGTAGCAGCGATCGAAGCAGCAGCAATACTAATAGAGCCACCAGAAGTAGCAGCAGTAGAGGCAGCAGCAGAAGCAGCACTACTAGAGGTATCAGGGGCGACCCTCCCAGCAGAGGCAGAAGAAGCATCAGAGGCAGCAGCAGCAGCAGTAGATGCACCAGAGGCCACAATAACAGAGGTATCAAAGGAAGCTGCACAAGCGGCTCCCAAGGCAGAGGAAGCCTCAGAGGCAGGAGCAATAGCAGCGGCAGGAGCTCCAGCAGAAATCGAAGCGGATGCAGCAGATGTGGCAACAAGTGCAGCCGCAGCTGCACCACTAAGCGCACCTGTTGCAACGGAGGACGATGCTGAAGCAGCAGAAAGTTCACTAAAAGAGAAGCCACAGCTGGACGTTCGAGCTCTAGCACACGTAGGAGGAGCAGCAGAAATCGCCTTTCTTCCTAAGCCAGGTTCCGCAGTCTCTGCAACAAATGGAGCTGTTTTGGCTAGCTCACCACCACGCGCAGCATCGGGCACCTCCGATGCTCGTGTAGCTAGCCAGCAAGTGATGGCTGAAGCAGCAGCAGCATCCGCCGAAGCTCTCCTCTCCAAAGGGTGTGCTGCTCCAGCAACTCGAGATCCTGCCTGTCCAGTCTTATCTGAACGGGCACCAGACGTTTCTGTTGATGGAGAAGCAAACAGGTCGATCCGAGAGCTCACGGAGAAAGATCTCTTTTGTGCAGCCGAAGCAGCCCTCCCAGGAGAAGCGGAGGATGGCTCAGCAGCAACGACTCGCGTTGCTGCTGCTGTTGCCGCTGCTGGTGCTGCTGCTGTTGCTGCTGCTGGTGCTGCTGCTCCTCCTCTTCCTCCTCCTCCTCTGCCTCTTCCTGCCTCCCGAGCAGTCTGCTCCTGCAGTCAATTTCCGCTTGGCAGTAGTTGTGAGCGTCCCCTGTGGGCATCAGCTGCGGCAGCCGAGGCTCACAGCGGCCGCACTGCCGGCAACAACGAGGCACAACCCTTCAATCTTCATACTCACGACTGTCTGCTGCCCCCCCTTGCAGCTGGTGGCAGCAGCAGCACTCCTAATAGCAGGGCATGTTGTTGCTGCCTGCATGGCTCCTGTGGTGCTACTACATTGCACACCTCGGCAACTCTGGCGTGTGCAGGGTGCCTTAGAGTGCTACAGCCACGCCAGCAGCAGCTTTTTCCGCATCATCAACAAGAAATCCATCAGCAGCAGCAGCTCTTTCCGCAACATCAACAAGAAACCCATCAGCAGCAGCAGCTTTTTCCGCACCATCAACAAGATTCCCATCTGCAGCAGCAGCAGCAGCGGGGACCTGCAGCGGTTAGCCTCTCGCCAGTCGGTAAAAAAGATAAAAGAGGCCTTCTGCAGCATGAGAGTGACTTGCAGCAGCCACCTACTCAGGAAACTGTAGGCAATCAGTTGCTGCAGCTGCTAGCCGCGGCGCTACGCCTCCCCCGGATGCATCACCGTCGGCAGCGGGGAACCCGCAGAGCGCAGCCCAGCAGCAGCAGCAGCAGCAGCAGTAGCAGCAGCAGCAGCAGTAGCAGAGGCGCGAGAACGCCGAAGGAGACATCCAGTGACACGCGAAGAAGTAAAAAGGGCGAACGTATGAGGTGTAAAAGCCAAGGGAGATTGCGCCGCAGCAGGCATCCGATTGATGGCAGCAACGGCAGCAGCAGAAGTTGCAGCAGGGGGATGCAGCTGACGGCGTCCCTTCAAGAGAGGCAAGCACACAGATATACTAGGAAGGCAACTGCAGGTGATCACTCGGAGGAAGAGAGCCACCAGCACTGCAGAAGGCATTCAGAAGAGGTCTCGGCTGCGGCTGCCGCCGCTGCTGCAGGTAGGGGCGTCGGAGTGAAGCTCGACTCCACAGAGACACTTAGGCACCGCACCGTAACTGGTGATAGCAGCAAGACGAGGAAGGGGAAACTCCGTGAAGCTGAAGAGCGCTTGAAACGAGGCATTCGGTTGCAGCAGCGCCATCGTCTGCTGCGCCTTCTACAGGAGCAACTAGAGGGGCAGCACGCGGTATTCTAGGCTGCTCCTCAAGGCCTGAGAAGCCTTCTCCCGTTGCCTGTGCAGTCTGCCACGTGCATGTGTGAAAGCGTGCATGCACTTAAAGTGCCCTTCTTCGGTTCTCTCAGGAAGCCTTCAGGCAGCGGCCCCCCTCATGGGCGCTCGTCGATTTCGCTCTTAAGCAGCCGCTCCGATTTCGCCGGCCTCATTTTTTCCCTCTATAAGGTCGAGTGGCGAATGTGGGGTTTTGAGGCTCCGCCTCAAATGAATAATGGCTGGAGCGCGCACGCACTGCCCTCAGCATCCGCAGCATAGCCCGATCCTGCCCTTGCCAAAAAGCTAGACACACAGGCTCCTAGCATAGTCGCCGTTTCTAAGCAGCTTCTCCCTAACCCCTCCCCCCAAATTCGCCGAGTGAAGCGGCGCTAATCCACGTGCAACGATGCATATTGGGACAAGTGCCTACGCCCACCGACCCGCGTTCAAGGGCACCTGTAACAACTCCTACGCACAGCTGAACGGAGTCAGATGCAGGCTGACCACTGCAGAAAATACCCTAGAGATTCGTGTGTTTTCGCACCACTGCGCAGGTCAATCTGTGCGTTTACACGAAACCTGCATCCACCAATCTCGATATTATTTGCACACAAGGGCAATAGTCTACCGCAGCGCAACACACCTTCCTGTTCGGTTCGGCGTGCAGTTTGCGTGTGACAGACACCCTCTATCTGCCTCTCTGTACGCGAGAAACAAATATCAAGCGAAGAATCGGAAGGGCAGACGAGAGTAACAACAAATGTGGCTGCGTGCAAACCAATGAACTGTTTGCATATGCAGAGTCTCGTACTCCCTATCCTGACGGTCCCGCAAAGCCGAAAGAAAACCCATTATCCCCGTAGGAACTCCCTACTCCCCTGCAAACCCCTCAGCATGCCGCCCCCTATCTGAGGGGGAGTAACAGACGAAGGAGAAGGCGTGCAAGCAGAGAAAAGGCCACTCTGCGAATTCGTGGCTGTCAATAATTGGAGGCGTCAGTGAGCCGGGACAGCCTTTTGCTCCTCCGTCTCTGTAGTCGCCACTACCCAGCCCCCCTTCGCCGCAGACTCCAAGTCTGCCCAGCGTTGAGCCCTCTCTTCTTCCTGTTCCTTTCGGCTGCGCGTCCACGCAAAACGCAATCCCATGACACACACACACACACGCTCCGAGAGTGAATTAGAGCTACAAGGCCGCAACAGCGCATACTCAACAAAAATTTCAGTTTCCGAATCCCCCGCACTGCATGCAACACATGTCCACCGCACCCCTCTGCCCGCCTTAGAGAAGGGCTGCAGCCGATGCGGATGAAGAGAATGAAGATCCAGCTGTTCCCCACCCAGTATATCGCTAGAACCGCAACGTGTGGATCTATCACATGCGCGCCAGCGCGCCGGCGAGTAGAGGACCCTATAAAGAAAAAAAGCCCTTACCGTTTCTCCTCTGCAATAAATCTGTTTGAACACTCGTCGAACAACGCGGTGTCTGCCTGGGCTAGCAGTTTGGAAACGTTGTAGGTCAGCGTGTGCACTGTCACACTCCAGTGCTGCTGGGAACTTCGGAAAAGTGCACCGATAATAATGGGAAACAACTCCTGCGCAAAAAGCCAGAAAAACACGACACCCTACCATATACGAATCTAAGCTGCGGCGATAACAGCACACCGCTTTTAGGGTGTGAATCCGAGGCTGTAAGGCCCCCCAAACGATGTGCAAAAACGCCAACACGCAAGTACCCGTAGACCATGCTCCAGCACTTAGCCCCCTTTCCTGCCTCCCCGCTGAGGTGCTTCGCATAGTACCGGCCGGTTCATATTGATGAACTTCACAATCTTCTCATTATTCCAGAGGAAAAGAACGCGTTCTGCTACTAAAAAGTTCGGAGACTGAATGCACTCTGCGAGCCGGGCAAACAGCGGGAGCATCACCTTCTGAAACTCCGGCAACTGCGTCTCTTGCAACACCTGTGAAGAACCCACGCAGCGGCAAAAACGGCGCAGAAGCAGCTGTCACACTCCCCTGACCAGTTTCCTAGAAGAGGCGCTACTACACAGTGGCTAGTGCACCAAGCACACGAAGCTTTCAGGCAAGCAGTTGACTATCGGCATCGGTACACTGCGAGGCACTCATAGAATCAGCTTGGCGTTTCCAGCAAGCCAGTCCACAGCGCAAACCATGGGGGGAGCACACACAGAAACCCATGAGACTCCCTATGAGACTCCCTGCATTTCCCCGTCCACATACACAGATGCAGCTCGGAGCAGCACGAATGAGGCGTGTGACAGCGGGCAGGGCAATAAACAATACACTTACATGCTCGAGTTCGTTGAGGAACAACACCACCTTCGGTGCGTTGCATGTAGGCCAGAAACGCACCATCCCGAGAATTATAGGCACCGCCACACGGCTCTCCTTTGCAACATATCTGAAATCGCAAGGGCCGCAACGCAGCAGCTGCACTGTACAGAACGCTTGCAAGCCAGGAAGGCACAGCAACGCGCAGACAGCCGAAGCAGGGGAGAAGGCACAGAGGGGCATGAAGTGCACATGCCCATGCACACGAGCACATGGCAAGAGAGAGTCTCTATCCACACAAAACTCCAAATAGACAAACATCACCACCACGAAACCATCTTTGCTGCTGCTGCAGAGGGAGATTAAAGGAACACTGAGAGGACCCCCCACTCCCTCCCACACTCCCTCTGGGAAAGAGCAGACGGTCTCGCGTCTCGGTTGGCTTAAAAGCAGAGGTGGTAGGTGGATCGGGAGCTAGTTTCTTGAGCTCAAAAACATTAACGCTGGATTTGGAAAAAGGCGAAGCTTTCTGCTGCCCTCCCTTCCGCATTCACCCCCCCTCCCTCTCCGCCTAAGGACAGCCCAGCCCGCAGCAGCATCAGAAAACTGCCCCTTTCCTTACTGCTCCATGCAATACGTCAGTTGTTTATGAAATGCGCCTAGAGACCGCGCCTTGTGAAGCGGCAGGAGCACCCGCTCAAGAAACAACTTGTGCTCCAGCTTGAGGGGGACTGCGAAGCCGTTGATGACGCTGCGCAAAAGAGGCACACACAACCCACAAACGATGAAGACGCGCTGGTCAGGAACGGGGGAAAAGACGTGCTTGAAAGAAGCACCGCAGAGGCCTCAAAATCCCCTATTCTTCGTATGGGAACCATGCAGATGACGTGCCAAGAATAACGGATCTGATGCTACGAAACAGCCCCCGTACACAGTCCCTAAATGTAAATATATATATGCATGGTGAGTGCGTGTATCAGGAATACAGCCTTCGTCTACAAGGACTCGAACCCCGAAATACGTTGCATGCTCCGAAAGGAAGTATGCACCATGATCTTTATGCACATTGGCGTAGGAGGACTGACTACTACATACAGGCCAAAGACTTCTCAGGATAGTATGCATGTCTACACATCCTGCGAATGAGGGGAATAAAGTTGGGTACATGCAATTCAAAGGGGCCTCTCCGCGCGTCCTACCTTCCAAGGATTTCAAGGAGCTCAGAAATGCCGTTCGGAGATTCTTGCTCATAGACAAAGCGATGGAAGACCTGCTGGATGCTCTTACGTACGAAAAATCTGCGTGAAAAAAACACGACAAAACTGGAAAAGGCACCTAAGAAAGACGAAAGCGAGCTGGTGAAGTAGAAAAAATAACTGAAAAGGACAAAGCTGCACGGCGTGGCACGATGTGCACAGGGGAGGGCCGCAGGCTTTTTTTTGGAATGGACGACAGATGAGATGAACCCCTGTCATAAACAAAACTAAGCCAACTTCCTGTCGGAAACTAAGCCGAAGTCTATCGAAGGCAGGCAGGCACGGTAGGAGCAGCGCGAAAATGCTCAGAATGCTAGCCACCTCTCTGCTTCTCCGGGTGTAGGGGCATGGAGAAGCTGCATTGTGAGTTGCGTCTACCCCGAGAAAAAAGGGGGCCCCCTTGCGCCGTGGTAATGTAAACGCACCTGAGGGCCATGATCTTTCCGTAGATTCTATGAAGTATGGTTTTTAAGTAATCCCGTTCCCTTGGATCTTCTGAGCTGAAGAGATCTAGGAACTAGCAACACAACAGAAGCAGCAGGCGAGGCAGCAAGCATGAGACCCTGCGTTTCGTATGCTAGAGCATGCAAATGCCTTGTGCGTGGTCAGGTGGCTGCTTCTCAAGCATTATCTTCCGTGCCAGTACACCGCGCACATCGTCCGCGAAAACGCAAGCCACACAGGAAGGGAGGAGAAGGAGGAGGAAAGGGAATTTGTAGGCCTCGTTTTTATGGACGATCCGCAGGGGAGTTTCCAGCACATCTGCTCTACAGTATGTACGGCGGGCAGTCAGTGCCCTGTGGAGTTTATAAGGCGAAGGATGCGTGTAAAGCAGGAAAGCGAATTCGCTTTACTATACACAGACGGCCGGTGGAAACTTTAGGAAGCGATTTTGACAGAGCCAGGCAGAAGGCGTAAGCGCCAGTGTTTAAGTGCGAAGGTACCTTCAAGACGAACTGTTGGTCAATGAACTTCTTGGCGAGTTTGGCACTGACGTCATTGGAAACAATAAACCGCAGGAAAAACTCGTATACAATTTGAATATGCGGCCAGGAGCTGTCCAGCTGAGGCTCCTCCTCTTCAGGTTCCAGGAGCGCAACACCCCGGTGCTGCGAAGGCGGAAGAGGTCTAAAGATGTTGGCGGATACCATGTCCATGACGTCCTGCAACACTTGCTCTGAAAAGCAGTGACGCGTGCTGTTTACATATCTGCAGTCGCACAAAACATGCACACATACATACACGCGGCAACTCCAGCTATACACATGGCCTATACATATATATGTATATACATATATGTATATACATATATGTACATATCTGTAAACATACATGTAGATATATGTATATCTATTCATAAATACGCTGTACTCTTGGGATAATACGAGAGAGTCTTGAAGCCTCTACGCATGCCTGCCTGCACCGTGTAAATCAATAACTCTCGATTCGCGCAGATTCAAAGTCTCAAGTTCTTATCCTCTTGCATGCATGCAATACCCCCATTCCTGTCGGCCGAGCTCCCGCAGGTTTACTTGCAGCCAAGATACACCCGCCTGCAAGGACTCGTTTCTCCATCCAACACACGAGGAAACATCACCACGCTGCTACCACTACTGCTGAACGAGGACTGCATGCATGCAGTCCTCGTTCAGCAACACCAGGGGCAGCACCCCTCAGCGGCGCTGCTCACTCAACAATCTCGATGAGCGCCTGCTTCTTGAGATCCTTGTCCCGCAAAAAATCAGGAGAATCGAAGTCATAGACTATGCAGCACGCCTGCGTGCAGACAGACGCGCATGCACACCCAGCCACAAAAACAGCATCAGCCTGACCCTGCCGCCGTCGCTATCTCTTCTTGGCGCTCCAGAGTCATGCGCAGGGAAACGAGGAGAACTCGACTGGCAACAGCCGTAGAAGCTGCCCGCTGAGTCATGAGGGAAGCCGCACCGCAAGTTTCTTCCGAAAAAGCTCTGGCCGATCACCGACGGGAGCCTCCATCAGAGGCGGCAAGTCACAAGGAAAGGGCGAAGGGGGCTGCGCTTGAGGAGGCCTCCCAAGCAGTAAGGCACGCACTCCAGGATTAGGGTTGCCGACTATGCGCCTGCAGAAAAATGCCAGAGCAATCATGGCCTCTCCATGCAACAGAATAACCCATCTCAATCCAAGAGAGAAGCGCTGCTGCGGGGGTGCACGCAGAACCAAAGGCCTCCTTTACGACAAGCAACAAGAAACACATTCTCGACTCCACAAGAACGGCGCGCGACCGCACTATGTTTTATCCACTGAGCCGCAGGAGATGGTAGACACAACTTGCCCACCAGCGCTCCCGTATGTGACGACGCCTCCCTGTCCCCACTCCACTAGTAAAGGAAGGGTCCACTAGAGCCGATTCAACCCGCCAAAAACAATCCACAAGGTGGAGCAGCGCTGATGCCAATATAATAAGGCCGGCAGCAGTGTTTACAAAGAGCGTCTGTGTGTGTATGTGTCTGTGTGTGTATATGTGTGTCTGTGTGTGTATATGTGTGTATATGTGTGTCTGTGTGTGTATATATGTGTCTGTGTGTGTGTGTATATATGCGTGTGTCTGTAGTGGATGCAACACATGGATGTCGAGTAAACAAGAGCGGCACACAGAAGGTGACGCACCGCGGAAATTCAACATCTTTGGTCTTGAGGCTGTCCGCTTGCAGCAGACGATCTCGAGTGCCGTGTCTGGTGGCTGCACTGACGCCATAAACAAGGCTTCCCCCCCCCTCGCTCTTGTCTGCTCCAGGACTGCCCGGAGCTGCTGCAACCCCTGCCTCCTGCTGCTGATGAGCCGTCTCTAATTGTTGCGACGGCTGCTGGTGGTGATCAGCCTGCTGCTGCTGCTGCTGCTTGTCCGAGTGCTGCGAGCTGCTGCGAGAGAAACTATCCCTCGAGGAAATACGACGGCGCATGGACTGAAACAACCTGGGGAGGCACGGTGCATGCGGGCAGACAGAAGGGTGTGACACACACTAAGTAAGATTCCGCAGCAAGAAAAGGACACCAGCCCCCTGTTGAGGCGGCAGCAGCACAGGGAACAGACGGTAGACAGGGGAGAACGAGCGCGAAAGGCATGGGGGAAAGAAGGATGGGGGGAGGAAGGATGGGATGAGACTAAGGCGGTGCGAAAATGCACGGCCACTGGAATGCATGCATTGAACTGTGCAAGACAGCGACTATGGAGTCTCCTTCTCCTCCGGAGGAGGATGATCAGAGAAGAAATCGGTGGGGAAAAAAGGAGCAGCGCGGTGCAAGGGTGCAAAAGTGTGAAATAAGCGCCCCCTTCTCTCCACGGCAGCAGCACCACCACGCATCAGCAACTTCGCAAAGAGACGGGTATAGCGAGAGGCGAGGGAGGGTATGAATGCAGCGATCGGGAGGCATGCGAAAGAAAGAGAGAAAAAGAGAGAAAGAAAGAGAGACAACAGCGGCCACCAACACAGGACTGAGACTTGCAGCAGGTACAGCAGCAACAAGAATACAAAATGGAGTCCAAGCAAAAGAACAAGCTGGCGTCAGCGCACTTCATTTTCAGATTGCGAAGGCGACCTGGGAGACTCAATGGCGAGGCAGACGCGCGTGCAGTCCACTCCGCCGCGGACGCCTCCTGCCCCAGCCTGCATTTCCCCAGCGGGAAAAATACATACGCCAGAGGAGCATGCACAGTGTTAGAAAGCGCCCCCTTCTTGAGCAGGAGGCGGGAGAATTTGCACGCCTTTGAGGCAATGGAGAGGCGCCCATCGTCTCAGCAGGCTGAGGCACGGATATGAGAGTCTATGCTAGAAGGCGTGACAGAAGAAAACGCCTACTAGCAGCCCGGGAAGATCGAGACTGTTCTGGGAAGGCTTTCAACGCGAAAAGACAGAGGGAGACGCTTTTCTACGAGCCTCGGATTTACGCATGCACACGGGCATTCGGTACCAGGACTGCATCGGGTTGTTCCCGATGTCTGCCAAGAGCAGGGGAGCGAGTCAGACACTTGTTGAAGGCAAGAGGCAAGCGGCACATGCGACAGGGCAGCGACTACTGGAGAGACTTACCGCGTCTCGCCTTGGAGCCTCGCGCTAAAAGCCCTCCGCGCCAGTGGGGTGATGATGAACAGTAAGGGGGTTTTGCGCACAAGGCGCTGCTGCTGCTGCTGCTGCTGGAGTTGGTGCAGCGGCAGCTCGACTAGGAGGGCGGGTGCAGCCGTTGCGCGGTGTTGTCGAAGAAGTAGAGGCTTCGAGCGAAGGCCGCAAGTGGTGCTGCAGGTGTACGAGGCCCCTTGCTCCTGCTGGAATTCTTTATTCTTGACTCTCGATTGGCGACACTCAGGGGGAGAAGCAAGGAAGGAGGGGTGCCAGAGGCGGCTCAGGGGGGCTTATAAGAATCAGAGGGGAAAAAAACCTACGGCGCTCCTGCAGGGGTTGTGAAGCAGCAGCCGAGACACTCTGAAGCGGCTCGCCATACAGACGTAGGACGGCGCTTGGCGCACGCAGTCACCAAAGAGAGAGCCAGAAGAACTCCCTCATCAGCGGCATCCCGCAGCAATCGCCCTCTTTACTCGATGAAATACACATTCTCTGCCCACACTCGGGGGATGATTCAAAAGAGCTGGCGCTGCGGCAGCCGCTGCAGGCACGTGCCCCTCTCCTTGTCTTTGGCGGGGAAGTGTGATGCCTTAAACAGGGCCTACTCTGTGAGTAAAAGGCTGGAAGCGGCTCCAATTTGCACCACTTGGCCATGCCGCCGCGCAACTCCTGTGGACCGGCAGCCCCTTTGGACGCTGCTTTTCCCAGGTTCGACGGAGCAGCAACTGTTGAGGCAAGGGGGCCCTGCTAGTGAACAAAAATCCTTTGGGAGCAATTCTGGGTGCCAAAACTCCGGGAGAAAAGTCCTTGTCGAGACATTAGCTGTAGCGCTGCATGTGTTTGTACGCCTCGCGCACAGCTCAGGCTGCTGCTGCGCACGCGGTTATTCTCATGATCTTTCACACAGAAGCAAAGAAGCTGCTTGTTGGGGACGGGGTGTTGTTCTGTAGGTTTTGTTTGTCAGCGCATGTAGCCATTTTGTGTGTTGTGGCGGGACACGTTCATGGACCTGGCCTGCCCGGATAACGCGCCACACTACCCGTCATGACGGCTCCTGTCCGCCGTATCCTTCGTTACTTTTATGTGCTCGTTCCTCTGTATCCACACAAAGGAAGCATCATACGCGGACAGAATCGGGGTCCTTTCGTAGGAAACTGAGCCTATTACACGGAAGATCAGGGCTCCACCCCAGGGCCTTCCTCCTGGCATCTCCCCAACGAGGCGTTCACCACCGAAACCTGACTAAAACTTTCTGAGTAAATTTTTGGCTTTCCCGCTCTAAGGACAGCTGTACTAGCGACCACAATTCGAAAAGGTCGCGTTCTGGGGACAGGAAGGGCAGCAAGGGTGGTACATTACGCGCACGCATTATGCATATGCCGAGTTCGAAAGTAACCGTGGTATGCGGCAGCAAGATTGGACACACAATCAGACTTTTCAGTCTTCCTTCGATCAAGGATTCATGAAAACGACTAGCTCCTGCAATCACCGAAGGGTGACTTAATTAGCGCCAATGAAAGGTAGCACACATGAACGTCTAGGCTAAGACTTTCTGAGAGAGTTGCTGCCTGAATCGATTGCGTTTCACCGTAGTTAAAATTCAGAACTAGTCTTGTGCTTGATTTAATTGTTCTTTGTTCTAGTGTTTGCGCAGCAGTACCAGGGACCACACTTTCAAGTGGTGCGTGCGTGCAGAGCTTACTGTTTTTACCTCTGTGAATGCCTAGACTGATTAGAGGGTGAGCAGCAAGTGCAGCCCCCGGTGTTCTTCCTCCTCTTTTGTAGCCGATTATCTGGTGGTTCAAGAGTGTGAAGCTTCGCATCATTTTCTAGGTATTTCGGGTGCTATTTTTCTTTTAATTTGCTGGGAGGACCCCTGCACGCATGCCTAGATATTTAACCTAGAATGGCCTCAGGAGCTAGGCCACCCACATGCTAAAAGGTGTGAGGCAAGCATTTTGTCACTCTGCCACCATTGTTGCAAACAGCAGTTAGCTGTTCCTGATATAACAAGTCACGCTAAACTCTGTCTCGAAGCGAGTGATTGAAGCTTTCAGAGCCCCAACTGTAATTTTCGATAGTTGTACCAGAGTGAGAGGGAAAAATACAGAGCGAAAATTGTACGGACAAAGAAATATCAGCAGATTGTCTGCACACAGGCACGAACCACGTGCAAAACCCGTGAGTGTTTTCATGAGGTAGGCAATGGGATTTTTCTGGGATCTTGGCCTTTTACTAGCATTGGGGTCGCATGCGTCCTGAAAGCGCCTTTGTCGCCTTCTTGTACCCTATAAAACCCGTGTGATGCTTACTAGCCACAATGGTCCGCCTCCCATTCAGGTCGACATCCAAAGGGCACGAAAAGAGGCAGCGCATGCCGGACCCTCCATCATGCTCGCCTGGTAACAACACCTGCTCACTTACCCTTAGAATGAGAGCAAGTGATTTAAAAGCCATTTGTATCACTCTCTTAGCCCCATTTCAACTACATTTTGAGCCCACACCGATACACAAACACACATATGTACATACGCCGTCACCTTGGACAACTCGCCTATGAGAACGTGACAAAGCTACATCCCCGTAGAGAGCTTGTTGCACAGCTGAGCCGATTCTCTCAACCTTCCAAACTGGAGAGCGCCATGTTGGTGTCTGCCTAAAGTGAGTTGTACTTTTCACCGCAGGAGGCAGGACGCTCTAAAGGAGGCTATTCAACCTGTCCTGCCACCGCAGGTTTCGAGGCATCTTGTCTGCTAGTTTCTTTGTTGGGGTAGACCATCTATTATGCCGGAATACACTGTAGCAAATTGGAAAGCCAAGGACTGCTTCCTGTGTTTCCAGAAAACAACGCAGTTTTGTTACACCTTGGAAGTGCCAAGTGCGCTTCCCTAAAGAACTTGCCTGTAAACCTACCAACATGGGCTAGGCAGAAGAACCATTTGCTGTTGCTGCAGCGGAGAGGGGCCTTTCCCATAGCGCAGCCTAGCTTTAAACAGGCGCCAGCGGGGGTCCTCGATCCGATCCCACATCAATTTAAATACAAAAGGCCTCCTGTGATTTGCAGGTGCCCAGGCATCCTTTTATAACCTGGCATTTCTGGCGCCCTGCTTCAACCTGAAGCCGGCATCGGGTGTACAGGCAGCATCTTTGCTATCTCCAGCAGCTGCTGGCGATTACGGGCGTCACTTCCAAAGAGCTTCAGCTCCTCAAACAGTACAGAGTCTATTCCAGGGAGCTTCTCCTCAATCTGAGTTTGCATCTGTATCTGAGGCGTCGTTTCACTCTCTGGCTCAATGCCTGGATCCCTGGCCACGACTGACTGAGGGGCTTTAGAAGACGCTGCTAGTCCCTCCAGAAGCCTCAAAAAACCGTCGAAAGTCTGCGCCTTCCGTGCGAGCGCAGAAGCTGCGCGTCTCCCCATCCCCGGAATGCCTAGAGCGAACAGGAGCCGCTGCAGCTGCACTCCTCGTTCTTGCACCTGCTGGATCTCCTTAAAGAGTGCGTCTCTTGCCTGGGGACCCCAGCCAGGCCAGCCCGCCATGCCAGCCTCTCCCAAGGATGTCTTTTTATTATCCGTGTTCGCCAGATGAAACGCGTCGCTAGGAACCTTTAGGTAGCCCTTAGCTGTAAGAGCCTCCAGCGCTCTAGGCCCCAAACCAGCCACAGCCAATCCATCACGTGAGAAGAAACGTCGAAGCCGCTGCAGCCGCTGTGCTCCGCATGCCCACCCTCCCGAGCACCACAAGACCCCTTTAGGTCTGTCCGCGTCTTGGGTAGTCGTGAAGCCTGCTGGTGGGGGTGTTGCTGCAGCTTCGCCTGTGGCATTTTTTCCTTGCTTCGATGTTCTCCTTCTAGAAGGATGCAGAGGCGCAGAGGCCTCCGGTGTCTTCATCGCTGGCGGAGAACGCTCCATCAGCACTCGCTCGCAAGACGGGCAATGGGTAGGCGCGCAGACAGGCTTGGATTCGCTGCTTCTGGCCTGAGAATCAACTCTACATATCTGTGGAACCGACTCTCCCTTGAGCTGTACATACACCAGGTCTCCAAGTCTCACATCCTTTCGCCTCATTTCCTGCAGGGAATGCAGCGAAGCCCTGCCCAAGGTGACGCCCCCCAAGAGCACGGGTTGCAGCACTGCCACGGGTGTACAGACACCCGAGGAGCCTACCGTCCACTCAACTGCCACTACACGGGTTCGCGTCGCTACAGCAGCAAACTTGAGGGCAAATGCCCACCGCGGAGCTCTCGCAGTGCTCGAAAGCTGCCACTGGTGCTGGAGAGAGTTCAGCTTGAATACGACACCGTCGCAAGGGACGCTCTCCAAAGGCAGAGGGAAGCCAACAGCTGGAATAGGGGGAGCAGCTGCTGCTGCTCCCCCTGTCTCAGCGCCCGCCTCACCACCATCAGCAGCAGCATTGGAAGAAGGCGGACCACGAAGAACCTCCTCCAGCCGACTCTGGTAAGCTGCGTGGGCATGGCTCTGCTCCTCGAAGGCTGCCAAAGCCTCGCGACGGCTAGCCACCAGCAGACTGTGCGGCAGGAGCACCTCAAAACCCCACTGCTGCAGCCGCCTCAGCAGTTCTTGCTGTGTAGACACGCCAGCAACAGCAGCGCCTGCCGCAGCTGCACTGCGAAACGCACTGCTGTGTGTATCCTTTCCGCTATTAGGGTCCAGAGGCAGCTCAGCGGACGGCTCTGCAACAAGGCCGTAAGCACAAAATCGAATGCTGCTGTCTTCCACGTCGCTGGAGTTATCCACGCGCCGCAGCAGCCCGACCACAGCATGCCTGACACAAAAGCAACAGCACACCGATAAAAGAGTAAAAGGCCTGTATACCCATCTGCCCACCGCCTCAAAAACATACGGGCTGTATAATCTGCTTCAGAAATGCACTAAGCAGCCACATTGCCAGACTCCGTAACCCCACACGCGGCAGGCAAGTCAACTCACACACTCTCTCTCCTATTTTTTAAGCCTTCTGACACACAGATATGCCTACTGCCGTCCGCGAAACTCTACTGCCTCTCATCTCCGAGCACTGCTCCCTACCCACCACCCTCCTAACGACCCTGTTTCACCCCACGCATTCAAGCCTTTTCGATCACCCTACACCCTGTAAGCCCTTCCCCGCTTGCCCCTGTTGCGCGTCTTCTGCCAAGATGTGTCTACCTTGCCTCCTCCGCCGCTACAGGCTGGTCCTCCGGCAGGCACGCACCTCGGGGATGAGAAAGCCTTGAGACTTCGCTCTCTCCTGTCTTTGTTCAGAGACGCAAAAGCATCCAGGCCCATGAAAGCCTCGCCTCGAACCTCGATCTGCCTCGGATATCGCGTTGCGTCGCCACTCGCAAAGCCGCTTCCTGCTTGGCGCCCTTCTCCTGCTGCTACCTTCTCTGGTGCCAAACTGCCCCCATCCCCTGCTCTTCCTCCTGCATCGACAGCTGTGCTTGCACCTCCTACTGTAATTTCAAGGGGAAACACCCCCACGCCTCCCAGAACAAGCGCTTTGTTCGTGACGTCTTCTCCCGAAAGGCCATCACCCCTCGTAAGAGCCCTTACCAAGCGATACCGAACAGCATTCTTGCAAGCCTTCGTGGCGCTGCTGCTGTGCATTCGCATGTAAGTGAGGGACAGACTCTGACCATCCACTTTCGGCTCCAGCAGCAGCGGCGCAGCAAAGACACCGCCGTCCTCTGCTGCACCCCCCGTAGCCCTACTACCCACACCTGCTGCTGCAGATGCAGGCAAAGTGCCTCCATCAAAAAGTTCAGCCAATCCACCCCCCCCAAGAGCACGCGATACTTTCACTGATGAGGCCTCAGATTCCACCGCTGCCTCACAACGCCGCCTTCGCCCCGCAGATTTGCCACTCCCTTCAAGAGACACCTTCTTAACAAATCTGCAGCAGCACCAACAAAACAACAACAGCAACAACAACGACGCAAAACGCTCAGTGCAACTCCTGCGTGCGCTATAATGTGTGTGTGTGTTTGTGTATGTGTTTGTGCATGTGTGCATGTACATGTCTGTATGTTTGTGTATGTATCTACTCACACTTTGCACCTTTCTTCTCGCTTGAAGAAAGTTGCGCAGCATACATAATCGAAAGCCTTATTTGCACAGCACAGCACACTTCAAACGCGACTGCCTACTGTCTACCAATGAAGCCTCAATCGACAGCCCCCTGTCCTAGAATCTCGAGGGAATGCCTTATTTTACCTATCAAGCCTGTCAAAGAGGCGTGAGGCCTCTGCTGGAGCATGCACACTCTCCAGAGACAGAACCGGTGCCAAATGCTGACAGTTCGCTGCGGGTGCCCCTGCATGTGCGCCTACTCCTACGGGGACTGCTCCGACTCTTCGCAGAGGGCTGTCGGGGAGGCGAAGATGGGGATGCTTCTGCAGCGAAAATGGAGGGACGCCAGGAAAGAAAGCAGCCTGTCAATGAAGCACGAAAGGCTCCATCCAAAGCCAACCCCCTCACCAGGCGTATCCTGTAAGGATCAAAAGAACAAGCGTCTATCTTGGACTCCCGTCACCTGCTAGAGCAGCCTCTTCCCAACGCCTCTTTGCAGCGGCGCATGCCTAAGGGCCTGTCGACCTCCTCTCTCTCTCTCTCTCTCCTCATGCAAGCATGCGGCTCACAATAGCCGGCTGGCAGCCCTCCTAAAGCACGTGCAGCTGCTAAAAGCCTTTGAAAACAAACGTGCCCCTCAGATATATAGAGTAACCGACCTCTCCTCACCCTCAACATTCCCTCCCTTTCTCCCTCCCTCAGTGCATTTTTCCCCAGCACCACAGGCACACCTTTTCCAGCACTTGCAGCTGCATCCACAAAGCGTCGTACGCCTCATCGGTGGCCAGAGGATCTTCGCCCCCAAAATAAGCCTTGTTCAATTCCTCGATTTTGTTGCACAGCTGCGCATGAAAAGCCTTGACCGTCGTCTCTGCTGTGGCAGAAGAATCAACGTCAGGCACCGAGCTATCCAAGCTTGCCGCGGCAAGCACAGGACGGCGCGAAGATGCTTGCACGATATCGCTCCTTTTGCTGCCGCTGCCGCTAGTGTTGTTGCTTTTGTTGCTATTACTATTGTAGCTGCAGCAGCTGCTGCTGCTTCTTCGGGTGATCCGGCTGCCAGCCCTGCAGCTGTCCATCAGCGAGTGCGGCGAAAGCCACCCCAGGCAGCATGCGGAATGCAATAAGGCCCTTCCGTCGAGGAGTCTTAAAGCGCCTGCTTCGCCATGAAGGCACCCCTGTTGCCATGGTGGTGTCTGTTGCCAAGACGGCGGCCGTTGGTGCTGCTGACAGGAGCGGAAGCTCGTCAGTCTCCTGGCGGTGCTCGCAGCAAGCCAGCGTCCAGTGACGAGACACAGGGCCCCAGGTGGCATTTTTTCGACGGAAAACGTTGAAAGTGAGGCTGCAACGCTGCCGCTCCTGCGTGCGGCGAATACCCTCTGCTCATGCTGCAGCGGGTGCTCCCTGTCCACGGGGAAGGTCCAGCAGCAGCGCTGCAGCGGCTTCGGGATTGCCTTGCTGCAGTGCAGCAGAAGCAGCAGCAGAAGCAGCAGCAGAAGCAGCGGAGGAAATGCGCATGCTCCTCGAGCGAAGAAGCTGCGCATCTGTGCCGCCTTTGCAGCCACCCCAATCGAAGGCGCTTATCGGCGGCAGACACGTTCTTCCTGATGCAGTTAGGGGTGTTGACGTTACTGCCTTTTGCTGAATACGAAGGAAAAAATGCGGCACGGCTATCGAAGTCGCAATCCTGTCACAAAAGGGTGCCTAGAGTCTGTTTTCCTGGCAGTGAACATCCGTGTAGCTGGCAGGGGCTGTTACCATGGGTTCGGGGTGGCGTGTTGTTGCCGTGTTGCCGTGTTGCTGTCGTTCCCACCACAGCCTCATGCATGCATGCGTGCATGCATGCATGGATGAGGCTAAGCAGCCCATGCGCTGGTTGTAGCCGTGTGCGCAGCTGCTGCTCGCGGATTGATTTCCCCACCCCCAAAAAATGCGTGCCGTCGGGGAAGGGGCCTCTCACGCGGCGAGAGTCTCGAGGAATTCTGAGGCTGTGTAGAGCATGCAGCGAGCGGCTTCGCATGAGAGACTTCAGTTGTGTCTGTCAGAGATACACCGGGGGTGGCTAGCGGGGCCCGCGAGTTTCGAGCAAAGCCGTTCGTTCATGCAGTTATGAAACAACACATTCAGCGGAACCGCGCATCTCGATGCCTACATGTAGCCCTCCTTCCCTGTATGTACAAGCACATATATATAAATATATATATCTCTCTCTATCCCTCCCTCCCGAGAGAGAGTTATTTGGCTAGCTAGCGCATCGATGAACGCTGCCGAGATTGCATGCAGACGCTGCGATCGTGCCAAACCGCTGCGGTCACCCCTGCGTCATGGGGCTGCCTGCAAAACTTCTCCGCCGGGCCCCCTAACAGACACCTTGAGCCTGCAGAACACGAAGATTGCTTGAAGCAGTGAAAAAGAAATCTCGCTTTTCTCGGCAGAAACACCACGAGCAACAAGTAGGCGCAGAAAACCACTCGGGGGGTCGTCAGGACGATGTGCACTACGAAGCCGCCACTCCCGATCCCCCGGTGGAATTGCGTTGTTCGCCATCTTCGTGCACACTAAAGTGGGAAAAGGCTTCAACTTATAATGTTTAGCCTCCACAAACTCAACAGGCCCCTCCTTCGGGTACTCTTGCGCCATGCTCATCGTGCAGAAGCGCCTACACCCGCAGGAACGGATGCGGGCTATTCGGCGGCTGCGCCTGCTGTAGCCTCCTTCGATGCATCTAAAACTGACGCAACAGACTCCTGCTGCTGCGGCGGGCAAGGCGCGTACTCTTGCTGCGAAAACACGCCAAACTCCAATGCTGCGTCGCGCAGTAACACCTGCAGCAGCAGCAGCGTCCCCCCCTCCCTGCGTACCAGCAAGGGGGAGGGCGGCAGAAACCGAGGCGGCTGTGGCTGCAACAACAATATCAGTAATAGCAGCGACAACAACAATAGCAGCAATAGCGGCAGCAATGGCAGCAATAGCAACAACAATAGCAGCAGCAATCTGTGCTATTTAATTCGCTACGAGCCGCAGTGCCAGGTTTCTAAGGGCCTGGCCATTCTCTTCTCCCTACAACTGCACACAGCACTGCAACAGTGGCAGCAGCAAGAGCAGCAGAAAGAGCAGGAGCAAGAGCAGCAGAAGCTCGACACGACGTCTCTGATTGTAGAGGGACTTATCGCAGACAGCAGCAGCAGGAGCTGCTGCTCTAGTTCTGGCGCAGGCAGAGCTTTAGACTGCTTCGACGCACAGCATTCGTCAGAGGCGTCAAGCGTAGCTACAGGCGGTCCATATGCGCTTCCTGCTGCACCGCAGCCTCTCGAGAATGCGGCCTTAGAAGATTTGCTTGATGTTTGCAACTCCCTCAGGAATCCGAGCAGCAACAGCCATGGCAGCTGCCGCCAAATATGCGCTAGTTCTCCCTGCATATTTCTGTTTCTCGCTGCAGAGGAGGGCCGTCTGCTGCCAGCGTCTGCTGCGTTTGCTGCTGAAGTTTCAGAGGCGTTAAAGGACCGGCGAATGTCTCGGAGTCCTTTTAAGGGTTGCGCGATTTCTGTTGTTTGCTGCAACAGAGCAGCTGGGAAAGAGGGGGCAGCAGGCTCTGCTGCCTGGCAGCATCAACAGCGAACTCAGCGGCAGCAGAAACAGCGAGGCACACCGCAAGAGGGTGGGTTTCCTCGAACGAATGTCAATGGAAACAGCTTCAACATCAGGAGCAGCAAGACCATGAAGAAACTTTCGGCGCACCTGACTGACCTTGGTGCAAGTTTGCTGCTTCAATCTCTGATTCTCTGCATGCATGCAACACCGGCCACGACTGCGAGAAAGTTTCTACAGTGGGCTGCACGAAGCGTGCAGCTTGTGCAGCACCACCAGCACCAGCACCAGCAGCAGATGCTGTTGCAGAAGGCAGGCGCGGCAGGATTCAGGAGCAGCTGCAACTGTAGCAGCAGCGATACGTCCGGCACCTCTAGTGAGCTTTCGGAGAGCAGCGAGGACGAGGAAGAGCAGTCTCTTCAGCAGCAGCGGCAGGCTTTTGTGGGTGGCGCATGCGGCGAGGGAGGAGAGGACGCAGATCTTGAGGATTTGGGGTCCTTAAGTGGCGCCATGCATTCAGCGGCAAGATCAGATCCTGCAGGAGGAGCGACAAAGTCAGAAGCAGTCGAGCTGCCGGAGCAGCTCACTGCACGCATGCGAGCGAATCTCGGAAAGGAGGGTTACAAATTGGTAGGGACGCACTCTGCAGTCAAGCTTTGCCGCTGGACGCGTGCTGCGTTGAGGGGCAGGGGAGGCTGCTACAAGCACACATTCTATGGCATCATGTCTTACGGGTGTATGGAATTCACGTCCTCCGTCGCATGCGCGAACCGCTGCCTTTTCTGCTGGAGGCATCATACCAACTTGGCAGCGGCAGATTGGCGCTGGAAGCAGGACGACCCCAAGGAAGTGCTGCGCGAGGCCATGCAAAATCACCTGCAAACTATTAAAGAGCTCAAGGGTGAGATCTTTAGTAGTTTGCTACTACTATTTGCGTGATACTGCTCGATAGCGGGGGTTAGAAGTAGAAGGAAATTCCGGTAAATGGGTGCAAGAAATGGATAAATGCTAGGGGGGTGCTTCTTGCTGCCGGCACTGCTATGGGACTTGGGCTGCACCAATACGAACAGCATACTGGGCAGTTTTCCGCCTCTTGCTTTTGCAGCTGTGTCAATCTGTATTTTTCTGTCTGTTCCTTTGCCTGTCTGTCGGTGGGAAAAAGGGGGCCCTATATGAAGGGGGCGTAATGCGCGGAATTTTTTGTAAACCTTTGAGCTCTCTCTCTCGGTTCTGAGGTGTGTGTTCGACGCGTGCACTGCCTCTGCCGTCTTCAGGGCTTCCTGGCTTGCGCAGCGACTTCTTCTCTCAAGTCCAGGGGAGAGTTCTGCATTGTGCTCTCTCCCTCGTCGGCGAACCCATTATGTACCCCAGACTGAACGAGCTCGTCCATCTTATGCACCAGCAAGGCATCTCGACTTTTCTGGTGGGTGCTGCGCGTGTTGTCAGTGTGTGCCCGCTGCTGCTGCCGCTGTTGGTTTCCGCACTTTGCCACGTGACATATGCGTTTCGCGGTGGCCCTAGAGGTGTACAGGGGTTTGGAGCCATTGGGAGGGCAGCTGCTTTTGTGTTCGTGGAGGGCGTCTAGGTTGGTGGGGTGTGTGGCTCTCGCAGGTAACAAATGCGCAGCACCCCGACGCTCTGAGAGCACTGGATCCCGTGACACAGTTGTACCTCTCTATCGACGCTGCAACAGAACAAGACCTTAAAAGGCTGGGTATGTTGCTCCGTCCAATTGCCGTGACAGCTGGTGTGCACAAACCCTGCCATGCAAGTTTAAAAATAGATCTTTCGTGGTCATCTCTGAGAAGGGGCGTGAGGGATGCGGCTTGTATGGGGTGCGTGGGGGCCTGCAGACCGACCCATACATCGGGATTACTGGGCACGCTTCTTGCAGTGTGTTGACATCCTACGGAGCAAAAAGCAGAGGACAGTTTTCAGGCTGACGCTCGTGCACGGCTACAACTGCGTGTTGGGTCCCCTAGAGGAAGAGGGAGCAGCGGAGCCGGCTCCACCAGCGAATGACTTATTGAATACTTGCAACCGGAAAAGGGGGGGGAAGAGGCACAAGAACGTCACGAGCACATTCGAAGGGTATGCCGCCCTCGTAAGGAGAGGCGAGCCCGACCTGATAGAGATCAAGGGCATGACCTTCTGCGGGGGGCTTGACAAAGAATCTCTATCCATGAAGAATGTTCCTAGGCACCAGCAGGTGGGAGCGCGTCACCTCAATTCCCTCCCCTCCCCTCAACTACTAGCACCTTTGGTGGCTATAATGAGGCAAGACGTACAGGACGGTGACGCAATACACTTGGGTTTTTCACATTCGGATGAGCCTATGGGGATCCGTATCTTCGAACGGTGTCTCACGGAGCTTCCCCGATCAGCAGTGCGTGCTTCATGTGTCTTTCACTCCTCCTTCACATTGCAGGTATTGATGTTTGCTGAGGGGCTTTGCAAGGCCTTACCAGAGGGAGTGTATGCCCTTGCCTCTGAGCACGAGCACTCGTGTTGCGTGCTGCTCGCTCACACCAAGTACGGTTGCTGTTTGACCCAGAAGGCCCATCTGTACTGCGTACCCCCGGCCCCTTTCTGTCTTTCAGCTACAGTTTCGTCGAACACTACTTGTTGGCTGCTTTAAGCGTGTGGCTGAATGCACGTAGCCGAGCAGCGATGTGGCTACGCAGGTACCTCAGAAACGGCCAGTGGCACATTTGGATCGACTACCCTAAGTTTTTCCAGCTCGTAGGCCCAGCACTGAGTGCTCCTCTTTACCTGCTTGCCAAGATACGGCAGCAAAAGATTACGTGCATAAATGTATGTGCGTGCACACACGTACGTGGAAAATGCCATGCACAAATAGTGCCTTACTCTGGTTCTCTTCTGCGTCTGGCTGATATGCATTGTTTCCATTTAGGCCCTCAACGGAAGCCGAGACTTTACAGGACTGGACTACTGTACTGTTTCCCCTTCTTGGGCTGTGTTTGGGGCGGAGGGCCGTGGGTTTGACCCCTATCAGAAAAGGTACTTGGGCGCGTTGTACAAATGATTATACTTGAAGTCCTTTCCTTGTGCTTGCTTTGGTATAACGAATGCGCACATAGACTGTTCTACAGCCTAATAGATACAGTGCACTTCTTGCATATTTCAGGGTAGCAATGGCACTTCCACTGGTTATATGCAGTATGGCACATTGCACGTTGAATGCTTACTCCTGGGCAACGCTCTGTTTGCGTATCTTATGATTCCTTGGGTGCTCAGGGTGTTCGGCAAGGGCCGAAGAAGGAAGCTGGCGCAAGCCGAGCAGGCGCAGTAGCATGGGGAGCTGAGTGCTGTTGCCAAGTGTTTAGGGGGTATGACAGGCGATTCTAAGGAATTGAGTGGTATTTTGTTTGAGGAACGTTCCAGCAGAAGAGTTCCGAATTCGCAAGCTCGTACTTTTGTCAACGAAGTAGGCATGCAGTGGATTAATGAAGAATCGATTTTTTTTCTGCGTATGCAGCAATCGTTGGCGTGCACAGCTGCATATTCGTTTTCACCACGATACCTCGGGGTAAAACTTCGAGGGCGTTCGTGGTCTTATCAGTTATTGGCGTTTTTACTTGCACCACTGCGTGTAAGCATGGGTAAAGTGCCTCCTGTTAATTGCTTTTTGGCTGCTTGAGTGCAGTACAGCGGATAAAATTTTTTATTTCGTCTCTAAACATTGGGATATAGTAGAACGGCAGTATTGTGCGGCACCGTGTGCAGCTAACAGTTACTCTATTTATGAGAAAGGACACTGTTGACGCACCGGGTGGAGTCCTGGTTTTTGTTTGAAACCGAATCGAGCAGGGGTTGCTGCCGTTGGTTCAGGCTGGGATGCCCTGCCTGTGGGTCACGGCATCATCCTGCCTAAAAGGTTGTGTACCTTTCTGTATAAAATGCCGGTGACCACCCCAAAAAAGTATTTACCTGAGCCTTTCGGCCCTCTGCAGAGGAACCGCCAATAGCTCTTTCCGCAGCTTCACGTTCTTCCGACTTCTGGTCTGCTATCTTGGAGGCTCTCGCATTTTTGCTTTTTGCCTCCTTTTCGTCCGAGTCCGTTTCCGCATGTTCATGTTCTGCCTCGCTAGCTGATAGCGCTTTCTTCTTTGCTGTGATCGTTGCTGCTTCCTCCTCAACTGCGGCACTCGCATTCTCAGCTTCTGCTTCGGCTTCTCTTTCGCTTTCCGAGCTGTGACCTTCCGTGTGGCTTGCAGCTGCTGCACTTGCAGCTTCTGCCTCAGCCTCCACCTCGGAAGCAGCCGCTGCAATGGCTGCCTCTCCGTGCTTGGCATGTTCGGATTCAGTAAGTATTTGCTGAACTTCAGCATCAATTTCTTGTTCTAATTCCTCCTGGCGCTGCTTTTCTGCTTGACGCACTTCGTCTTCGGCCTCCAGCACATCCCGTTGCACTTCCTCGAGCGTGGCCGCGGATACCGGTTCGGATTGCTTTATTTCAGCTGTTGACGATGTCTTTTCTGCCGGAGCCAGTCTGCCGATAGCATTTACTCCCATGGTGATGTTACCAAAATGACAGCGTTTCACCTTTCAATCGTTTTCTCGAGTCTGCATCAGGAAGACGTATTTGTAGTTCAGCACAAAATGAAGCAACGCAACATTTACCTCTCCATTTCGCTTTTAGGCGTTTCAGAAGGCATCTCTGCCTCTAGAACTTCCTTGAAAGTACCTTGACGTTTCATGCTGTTTAAGATTTTGCACGTAGGCCGCGTACCTCAGGTGGTACCGGGGAGATCTTCGCCGCCGATTCAGGCAAACACTTCACTGGCTTTGATCTGACACCGGCTTTCACCGATGGTTCCATCTGAGAAGAATTGTGTTCGACATCAGGAGTGCCTGCTTTCATCTCTAGAAGTTTATGGCGCTTTGCGTTTCTCTTCTCCAGCTCGTTTGCATGATGCTGTCGGGTCTCCTCGAGCTCGTGCTCGAGCAATTCAACTTTGCGTTCCACAGTATCAGATAGCCTGAAAACAATTCGTCTAGTCTCTCGTCAAGCAAGAATATATGCGCTCTCACGACGCATTGACGCCTTGCTTTTGATGCAACTCGGATAGAGAGTCTTCAACTGCAGTGATTTCGTCGTCGAGTTCTTCTTCTGGAGTCTCCGTTGTCCCCAAAAATTGCGGTGAATGTAGAGCCTAAAAGTTTTGTAAAGAACTAATACCCCAATGAGGCAAACCGTTTTTGCTGACTCGGTGTTTGTAATGGACAATTCGTGCTTCGTTCAGAGAAGAACCACATGATATTAACATGTGAAAGGTCACGCTTGCGACGAATACTAAGTGCGGGAGAATCATAATGTTGTAATTTTTTTCCTGATGCAAATATTAAGGGGCAATGGCGATAGCATGTGCTACGAAGCCCTCTTACTTTTTTCAAGCTCTGTGTATACACCCTAAAAGTGCGTGCCTAATTTTGCAGTCGGTTTTCCTCTGGGTGGTGAGTAGTTTAAATGAAGCACAGAAAGGTGCGTAATGAATCAAAATGCAAGAATTACATGCTGCAGACATGTGTACATTGATGTACAACATCAATGCAGAAGCTACTAGAGCTTAATTGAACATATTCATTAGGGTCCAAAAACGATTCCTAAGAAACCGTGCAAATGTTTGCTTTTGGAAACATGAAGAGTCCAGATAGATGCCAGAGAGAATACTTTGTATTATTACAACTTAAATTTTACACGCATTTTGCTCGATCATGGACTGTTCCTCTCAGGGGGGGTCCATCACCGATTCTGCACGCTCGTAGGAACTAGGATATTCCTTATAAGCTGCGTAAAAAAATAAAACCTAAAATTGGCTACTTAAACGCGCTACATATGTTGCACGCACTAATCAGATAAAGACAAGGTACAAATGGCATCGCTTCGAATTTTGGTGCACATTTAGCACGCACCCCATGTTCCACGTCTTCTGGTATTCTACGTCGTTCTGGAAAACCCACCGCACCAGACCCACTGTACGTCCGGTTTCGTGCTTCATGACTGGCCTGGCCCTCGAAGGGCAGAGAAGGCCAGCTCTCGCTCCTTTCGCTGCATTGCACATCCGCGGGGCATGCCGTAATGATGAAAATGTGGGTGCCTAATAACCATAGTTGCCAAATGACACGAGAAACTCGTCTCCTAGATGTTCCTTCATCATCTTCGCAGTAATGGAATGGTCTGCAGCCCCGTACTGGTATGAATAGCCATAAATTTGAACCTTCCTGTCGTCCTTCAAAACGTCCATCCTGCCGCCTCCAGTGACGTCTGCCGTGAAAACAGCCCACAATAGAATATCCTTCAACATGCCCACAGAAAACGACAACTGCTTCCCATCAGCAGCGCTGTATCGTGATCATTCAACGATAAGCGCACCACACCAAAGGAAAGGAGAGTACACATTGATGCACCCTATGGAAGCACAAATAATGCTAGAGAAGTGACATCCTCAGGAATTAGAGGCTTACCGGACATTATGTTTCTTGACTGAAGAGAATTTAGCGTCTCTAAGGCTGTTTGGTAGTGATACTCTGCCTTTGGGTCTCCGCGAACCAGGTATACGTCGCCTACCATGTCATCTTGTTTGGGGATCCTTATGAGCGTGTATTTCTGTGAGCCCTCGCCGACAATGACGGCCTGTAGCGATTTCGTGTATTCAAAGGTGCTTTGCCTGTTAATGCTTGATGATGTGGGAACAATGCTAGCTGTCTGCTGCTGTTGCTCTTTTCTCATTTGAACAAGTCGCTCGGTTAGGGCTTGAGTAGCCAGCTCGAGTGAGGGGCGGTCAAGCGGCGAAGCCCCTGCCAGCTCGTCATTTAGCACTTCGAGCGCAAGCTCGACCTCCTCAGGAGTCCGTTGGGTATGTGAAGGCCGTTCCATTCTCCTATAATAGACAGGGTGAACTGCGGCGAGTTCAGGAGCTGACGGTGCCCTAGAGCTAGATATCAATGGCTTGTTGGACTCCACTGGAATGATGCTCGTAGGCTGATGCTGGTGATACCCACGAGATGAGCCGTTAGAGCCCCGGCTGGGGCACCCAGCTGTAGCCACAGGCTTTTGTTCAAGTTTGCTGCTCTTAGACTCAGCTCCTAAATGCTTGTGTTGGGATTCTAGTAGTGCTTCGTGTGCAGGACGTTTTGTAGCACTTCCCTCAGGTGACCACCAAAGTTTGCTCTCGCGTTTGCCCCGACTATGTTCCACCTGGCGAGAAGAAAGCATAGGAAGCAATTGCAAAGGCACCCCTGCTGGCGGGAAGTGGGCAGTGCACACATACGACTCCTTTTAAGCTCGTAATGAACACTAGCATTCAACTGCAATTAAGATCAGCTCATTTCTACAGTTTCTTCTGAATGCCCAGGGTAGAGCACATCATTTGAGGGGGCCCCACTTTTGGACCGCACCGCACGGTGCTGCACTCCAGGTCGGTGCCTACGATGCAGGGGGCCCATTGAGAGTATACAAAGGAGACCCTAGTGCATTTAATCCTCAAAAATGTGAAGTTACTGATGCTTAAACACATTATAGGTTTATGGATCTAAGGCATGTGTAGCATACTGCAGCGTCACATTGCAGCAGCGTAGCTGTCGGGTGGCATCCACTCTCGCGTTACAATGAAATTGCTTAACTTTCATTCTATGGAGCCCATGTTGGGCAATAAAATCCACATTCATATCCATACAGGTGTGGGGATTAATTCCATAACCGTAGCAGTGTCCATTTAGTAAGACAGCCTGCACAGCATTTCGGTGCAGATAGAGCCGACAACAGTGCTTTCACATTCTACTTTAAGCCGTCTAAGCAGCTTCATAGATAATTATGCACTAATAAAGGGAATCGAGTAAGTAGTGCTGGGTGGACTTAGGGCACCTGCAATTAATTATCACCTATGACCCAAGGGTGGCTGGAATTAGATAGCGATGCCTTTGAAGTGCGTCGTACAGCTGCATGTGTTATTGCGGTATAGGTGCCATTAAGCTAGTTATATTCAGTGAAACTACAAAATAATAATCTAAAACTGCAAGTTCATCCATGGGTGCGAGCGAGTATTTGGACGGTCCAGCAAAATCATCCCTGGAGCTGGGTATGCTACACATTCTGCTCGCAGCGCAGCAAGGGTCCAGTAACTCACACCCTAGCTGTCCCTCTCATCTTAAAACAAGAACGTTGAGAGTCAGTGACCGCTTAATCAGGGACTTCTCTGGAAAGCCAGATAGCTTTTTTGCCATGTTAGTATTGTCTGCAGTGAAGTGTAGCCCTACAGAGACGTTGGTAGGAGAGCTCCAGTTGGTGTTACCGCACAGTTCGATGCAACTGTTCCCGCTAGTAGAACTGGCTGCCAACGCAATGAGCGTTTAGGCTTCCCTAAGATGCTGCATGACTTTGCTAGAGTAATATGGTAATTCAAAATTTCGAGGCAACAGGCTGGAAAAAGCTTCTGGCCGTGGAAGTTGACGGTGGCGCTACACCTGTTGGGGCTGGAGGTGTCGGCCTTCAAGCTCATTTAAACAAAGTGACTTTACAGCTGATAGAAGCGCATGACTTTTTTCAGCGGACAAGCATGTCTGGATGCGCCGATGAGGTTGAGCCAACCCAAGTTTACGGCCATATAGATAGGCAAAAACCTAAGATCTCTTCAGCCTGTTAAAGGCGTATGCGTACCTCGCTACGCACACCCGAGAGAAAAGGTAAGAAATGCTTCTCTCGGCATGTATGTCGGAAGGTGAAGCACTTCAACCGCGGCTGTACTCAAGCAGAGGAAGTCGTCGACCTGCAGAGAGTTGTATAGCTTGGGAGTAAGTCAAGCCTTGACTCATCGGTACATGGCGAGATGAGCTCAGCCGCAAACAGACGAGTACACAATTAGGCGCCACGCCTCAAGTTGCATTTAATTACATTGTTGCTGTCATCTTTGAATATAGCAAGGGAAAGGAAGAGCCTTCTATTATATGGTAGCTACCAAGGCCTCATTGAGTTGGTGCAGTTTTACGCGATGATGATAAATTTCGATCGTTATCGTGGATGTGCTGGTAAAGGACTCGATTTCACGTCGCCTATTCCAGCTACTCTAGGCCCTTCTTACGTCGCGATTGGCGAAGAATCTCATTTTACAACCTGTCCCATTCCTCATCTGTCCTGTCCGAGGACCTCGAACAGCACTGATTAAACCTAATGTAAGTATCTGCCGAGCCATGACAGTCACTGTAGAGTATACTGTATTCTTGACCTATTTTGCTCCACTCAAGAATTTCCTACCCACTCTTTACGAACAGCACTCCAAGACTGCAGCAAGGTCGCAGTGGAGCTACTGGAACAAGCTCTTTCACGACTATTTCCCCTCAGTCTTCCTAATATCGTGAGAAACTGCATGCTTTTATATTTTTCTATTTACACCACAGCTATTAAAGGATCTAGGTTACCGTCCTGACCCCTAGTTCCGGTAAATGCGCCGGTGGAACAAATTTGTTTAACAAGCCTCTGCCTCGATGCTAGCGTGTAAGATTAGAGCAGAATGAGAAGATGGGCTAAATCAGCAGTATCATCAAAACTTAAGCAGTTGCGAGTAGCTTAGCTGATTGTAGCAGTTTACTCTGCAAAGCCAGCTTAAAAACTTTTGTTTGCATTCGAATCTTCACACTGAAGGAGGTCCGTTGCCATCCAACGAACGGCAAGAAAGCTTTTGGCGAACGACTGAGGCTTTTGGCACGTTCATCTTACTCTTGTACCGTACGAAGTTTTGCGAAGGACAAACACATTCAAACGGGAGTAGGGATTTAGTGTAATGATACCCAGCGATCACAAGCAGTTTGCAGGGGTTTCACGCGTGTACAATTTCGCAGTCGTTAGCCATGATGCAAGCACTGCTGACTAGATCGTACCTCTACAGGAAAAGCAAATAACTTCTTGTGGGATATTTGGTTTCTAGCCACTGACGTTACGGTGTTCATCCGCAAAGGGTCCATGTGTGAACAGCAAGCAATAGCGATGCCCTTAAACTGCACAGTGGATGCCCCACTACCCTGAACGTCGACAGCTGCCATAAGAGGCATCCAGCTTAGCCACACAGAGCATTTCGCTTCCTTTCTAAAGCTCCTGAAAGACTCATAAGCGACCTATTTTCAAGAGGAAAATGTCACTACGAAAAGACGCTATAGATTGGTAGCATTGTCTCAAGGCATTTGGATTTATGCTTTGTCCACAATTGGCCCAAATTGGCCTCACAAGTCCCATCGTCCCCCACATACAGCAACTTGCTGAGCCTGGCTAAACCCGCTGTGTGTCAGTTGTTGCAGGCCGATTTGCCTCGCAGTCACACGCTGGGGTAACCCCAGCAGGTCTGGTATTATTACTGTTAGAGAAGAGGGTGTGACTCAGTGAAGATGAGAATGAAAGAGTGACACGGAAGAGCAAGGAGAGAGCTGGTGTTGTGGATAAATTGTAAAGGCCGCTGGCCCCCTTCAAACGATACGCCTTCGTATTACCATTGATCAGGCGCTCAGCAGGAACATCAGCCTGCAGCTAGATTGCCTTCTGCGTGCAAGTGCTGCGGGGAGAGTGAGCGCCTTTCGACCTTTTTTGCATAGCAGTACCCGTGGATTTCCGGAAGACTCCAATAGCATTGGAGCCAATAGTAAGCTTCTTCCTTGGCCAGGCTTCACCTGCGTGCCACCCGTTCATGAGACATGACTGCGTTCTTAGTGCTGGTCCCCAATTACCGAGCTTGAAGGCCGAATACAGGAGGGAAAGAGGGGTCAGAGATTTGCTTACTTCTGCATTGCTTCTACCAGCGTCCTCAGTCAATAACAATCGGGGGGTTGTGGTCATTTTCCACAGGTGGTGGCACAACACGTTCGCCTGCAGCCCTTCGCGCCTCACGATCCAGCTCTATCTTGAGAGCCCTCGCGTAGGCGGCTAACTCCGAGGGGCTTAGATGATCAAAACCCTCGGATTGGTATGAAGGGGCGAAAGTGGATTCTCCTGCTGACGCGACATCTGGTACCGGAGACGCCTCAGCGAACTGCACGGCATCCTCCACGATGGCCTTAATCTGCAGCGACCAGACACGCAATCACACGAAAGCGGCACGCCGCTTGAGTCTGAATGAGCATAAACGGCCGGCCTGTCTGCAGTGTGCATACACCTGGAAGCACCATGAATGAAGCCATTTATTGGCCTACTATTTCTCTGGAAGACTAAAGAGTAAGTATTGTTTCCGTTGCGAACTAGCACATAAGGAGTGCTAGACTGAAAAAAAGGAACGCACAGGCAACTTGTACACCCTAATGGCCACCATAATTAACACCAGCATTAAGTAGCAGACTCCTACCTTATTGCGTGTCAGTTCCAGAGTTTCGTCATTGGCATATCCCATACCTAGCAGGTACTGTTCAAAATGCTTCACAGGATCCCGCACCACAAACGCCGCCTTTTCATCAGGACAGCGTAGCTCATCGGGATCCGCCAGCGAGTGGCCCCTGCAACAATTTAAATCATGAATGCATCGAAGACACAAGACATTATACATGAGAAGATAGCCACTGAAGCCTTGCTCTCTTCTTAGCAAACTTTCTTATAGGTATAAGTCAACTCAGCCCAGCAAGACAAGGCTATGCCCACGCCATTCCAGAGCCACACACAGTCGAGCAAACATCCAGTTTTACTCCCCTGCATCACATACCTAAATCGGTATGTTAGCGCCTCTATGAGAGAGGGTCCCTCCCCATTTCGTGCTCTATCAATTGCCTGTCGGGCAGCGGCACGGACGGCCAGGACGTCCATTCCGTCCACTTCGATGCTGGGGACCCCGAAAGGGGGCCCCCTTAAGTGAATCTCCTGCACTGCTGTGCTGCGCTGAGCCGCCATACCAATAGCCCTGTAAGAGACAGACAACATCAAGATCCATCTTGGAATCCAGATGGTTGGCAAACAGCACAACCGATGCGGACAACTTGACAGACACATCGTAACAATCAAGAGTAGAGTGTACTCTATCGATGTTCTGTGGAACACGACTGGGATACTTATACATCAATGTGTGCATTAATTGGCGTTTTCTCATAACCGAAACTTGAAAGTGTCAATGTTTACACCTGTTGACATGTAAGTTCTTTTCTAGTGCGACAACATTAGTTAGCAGAACGTATGCGCTTATGCGATTCCTTTACATAGGATAAATGCGGCTGTATAGATACGCGCGTGTTTGTCGATTGTAGTGCAATTTCGCGCAGATGCACATATACACATACTGTAGTACCATAGTGGACAAATGCGTGGTCCAGCACACGTATCTAGCAGACGCTTATTCAACCACGCGTTATACAACTGCATGAATCCCTGCTTACCAGTTGTTGTTCTCGACCACAAAGACTATAGGGAGCTTCATAAGGGACGCCATGTTCATAGCTTCGTAGAACTGTCCCATGTTTGTCGTTCCATCTCCCATAAAGCAAACCGTTACCTGCAACAAAAATAGGCCTCATGTACAGGCCAAGTCTCTCAAAAACCGTGAATAGGCCGTGAGCAGGTGAAGTAGTAGAAATCAAGACAAAAGGAGAATGTAAGCAGCCATTCCGCCTAAGCAAATGGAATTAACGAGATCTTATAAACACAAGGGCCCTACAAATAGCCCGATGCCACATCACACGCAAACGGAGGCCCCAGCACGACGATGCACGGGCCGGTCAGCACTGGTGCATTGCGACGTGGTATGGCTTCTTGAGTACAGCGAAAGAGCATCTACATTGTGCATAGCATATATCTGGGAACGAAAGGTATGGAGACACTAGGTGGATACGGATTTAAGCGGATCGTCCATATACTCGTCCGCTGTAATATTTGTATTGCGCTGGCTCTCGCGCTCCTGTGTTTCCCGCAATTCATCCAGCTGCTTCTTATCAATTTTTGGAAAGCAATAATCATGCCACTGATGGGTATGCATCTTCTGTGTACCTGCTCACCTGATCCTTTTCGCCAGGAAGCTCCCTCTGAGCAAGCCGCCGGTACAGCTGACTGAATGCCACACCCAAAGCAATTGGTATTTGCTCTCCGATGAAGGCGAAGCCGCCGTAAAGGTTCCACTCCTTAGAGAACATGTGCATCGAGCCGCCAAAGCCCCGGGAGCAACCAGTTTTTTTCCCGAAGAGTTCAGCAAACACCTCTCGGGGAGGCACTCCTTTGCTAGTTGCATGTACATGATCCCTGTATGTAGAGGCCACTGCGTCATCTTTCCGCAGCAGCTTCAGAACCCCAGTACTCACTGCCTCCTGCCCAGTATACAGGTGCACAAAACCCGCTGTTTTGCCGCGATAATATAAGCGAGCACAGGCGTCCTCCAAGTATCGGCCCAGCAACATGTCCTCATACAACATCTGTGCTACTGTAGGAGACACACTCTCACGCCGGTTACGAAGATTACCCCTGATGCCCCCGGGCACTAAGCCACCGGGACCAGCCCCATGGAGACCGAAGGAACCAGCGCCGCCATCCCCAATAGCATTGACGCCGGGCTGCCGCGCTGTTGGTGATTGTGGTTCTGCTTCGCTGGGGGCAGAAGAAGCCCCCCATAGAGGAGGAAGACGGGTGTTCTGCGTTGAAGAAGGAGAGAAAGGTGATAGGATCGCCGGAAGCGGAGACACACGCCTTGAGCCGAGCTGCGTCGTTGTTAGCAGGTTATTCTGAAGGCGAGAGCTGGCAGTGTGCGCCGTATTAGGTTGAAATGTACGCACACTAGACGCAGTCCTCCTCCCTTGGACAAAAAAATGAGCAGAAGGCCCCTCAGGATTGAAAAAGACACTAGTAGAGCTGGACCCCTGAGGGGATGCCAAGTAGGCGTCAACTGCCTTGAGTCCCGCAACAGCCCATACTAGCAGCTGCAGGATCTGTGGCATCTTTATTAAATTACTAGTCCTTGCCTGTTATGGCTCAAAACAACAAACACTGGAACAGGCTCGTCTGCCTGGCTACGCGTCGTCAGCGCGCTCTCTGGGGTCGCCCCCACTGCGGGGCCAAAAGCGACTAAAATGGTTAGCCGATGCCCCGCACACAACATTAGTAATATAACAACAGGAAAAGAGGGAATCTTCCTTCACTGCTTTGTCTCTGGAACAGTAGACCCAGATGTGTTGCTTCTACCATCCCCCCGAGACGCTGCATGCTGGCCGGGGCACCTGTCTCTCATTCGTGCGGTACACCCAAGAGGGCCTCACCTCCAGCTTTCATGGGAAAAAGGATATCGCATTGTGGTTCATTGGTGCATGTTCCACTCATTTTTCCTTTCAGGTATATACAGACTAGTCCATGGCCTCTTCCTTAGCTTGCCTTGAATCAAAGCCCAGACACTACCCCAATCACCGTTTCCGAACTAGAAAACATAGACGCATGTTACTTGAGCCTTTTAGGCCCCTTGAACGCCGTAGGCAACAAAATATGGCCCCTTTGATTCAACCAATACGCATGAAACGGCAGTCACTAGTAGGCACGCGTTTATACATTAGTATATACCACGCCAAAAATAACAGCACGGACGAATCGAATTCCTGTTCTCCATCAGAAGCAAAAAGTCTGCTCGCAATCCAACGATGAAGGCCTGCGGCAGTGCAGTTACGGCACGTGCGCCCGTTCACATTCCCCTTAAAACAGACCTCCGCACACCCCTAAAGCTAATAGTGGAAATCATTTCCTTGCATACCTGCTCCTTCCTCTGCAGCCAGTCATACTAAGTTCATCTGTTAAGCCTGTTGTCCTTCCTTTTATCCACCACTCGAATTTTCAAAAGAGTTTCTCTTCTAGCTCTGCTCGCATCTAACCTGCGCGGCGGAATTCAGTTTCCAACACTGAAATACGAGCAGCTATACAGACCGTCTGAAATAGCGACAATGCCCACAAGCGCATGCATTGATATGCACAAACTTCTTGAGCCGTGGCATGGATGGACGCCGTGCTTTCTGCCGCACTAGCATGACACACCAGGAGCCCTCGTCGCAGCGAGCCAAGCAACACTTGGGCCTTTCCTACTTCAGTAGTTGCCATAAATTAGGAACTATCAGAGACTGGTTCGATTCGCACATGTCTCAATCATTGGGGGGAAGTTTCAGCCTCGTAAAAATGGATGCAGTGTTGTCCGCATGCACTAGATGAATTGTGAGGGTAGCTGTGAATCCTCTACGCGAAACAAGGGTCTATCAACGCGCACTCCTCCTGTCGCGCTGCCCCTGCATTGGGAACTTGGAAAGCGGAACGGAAGGGAGAATCCTTTTTGAAACATGCAGTATCTCGACTAAAATTATACTGGATCTGACACTAAAGCAACCCACTAAGATAATGGACGAAGCGTTACAGTTCCGCTTTAAAGTGGAAGACTCATTATCCAACATGAGAACAAATAGACCCAGAAGGGCGTGAGCAGTG
Organism: Cyclospora cayetanensis; assembly: GCF_002999335.1. Lineage (NCBI taxonomy): Eukaryota > Apicomplexa > Conoidasida > Eucoccidiorida > Eimeriidae > Cyclospora > Cyclospora cayetanensis. Next base: position 51,617 of record NW_020312759.1, on the reverse strand, counting down.
TAGTCGTGCCGTACAACGGCGACAGCGGGTGTAATACGGGCGACGCGGGAAATAAAAGGAGAGTGCCATAAACTGCCTGTGGGCTCATGCAATTGTGCATGTTGCTATATCAGCTGCTTTTTGCCGCTGCACTGTGCTTGATGCAAGAGCTGCATTGCACCGATAGTATGTGCGTAAAATTGTAAAAAGTCAGCGCTGTGAAATGAGGGCTACATTTATCCCTTGCTTCAAATTAAAGGCAGCTTGCGCCGCTTCCTCGAAGGCGTCGAGCTGCGAGGCTACGGGAACGAGTATGCTGCACTTCTGCACACATGAAATTATGTGTAGTAGCCTCGCTTGTAAGCTTGCCATGGCTGCAGTAATAAATCAGTAGGCTGTGTGTGAGCTATACGACATTGGCGGGGGTGCCTCCTCGGCCGTTCATAGAAGGGCTGCGCTACATCGTCAGGAAAGCACATCCTTTCCGCTATCCCCAAACCTAGTCCAATGACAAACCCAGGGTTCTTGCGAACACACCGCTTCATTCACATGTGCTTTACCAGCGGACGCCGAAAAGCGCAGCAATGACTCAAGTCAGGATTGACGGGTCTGCTCCTGAGATGCACAGCAAACGCAAAGCAATCATTGGCCAAGCAGCCCTTGTAGCAGCCGGAGTACCAGCAATATCACCATGATATTTAAAGCACCAACTGCAAGGACCGCGCACCCAGAAGGCGACATCCAGACTGCTTATCGATTCTACGAATCATACATGGGTATACAACTCACTGCAAGGCAAAAATGTTCCCAGAGCTAGACATTTAAAGCGATTCAGCACACGCGTCCCTTCTAGTCTCTAAATTTGACTGAGTGTGGGACCTAAGTGGATTTTGCAAAAACCTCCCGAGAGGGTTTTGAGCTCCTTCTCAATCTTCTGATCAGTGATGTGTTCAATTGAATCGCCGTTTACTGTGCCCATGCGTTCTAGAGGATTCCCGTATGCATCTGCGCACCCTTTACCTTTCATGAAGAATTCCAGTTCTTCCACGAAATAGCAACGCCACTCCGCTGTCTGTTGCCTTTCTGTACCCCGATCCTACCGCGCCACGGCCTCCACACAAAAGTGCGGGTTCTTATTACATTTGTCCAAAAACCGCCGTAGCCATGTAGCATCCAGAACCCGTTGAAGTACGGTAGGTGGAGCGTAATTCTGTAGTGGAACATGCACAACACAGTGTAAAGGCGTACCAACTTTCATTCTGGGAGCTAGCACCTTCGTGTATGCTCGATTAGGATACTGTAGAGGTATCGGAAACTTGGGTCACCGAATACAGAGCATTAAAAACTAATAATGATAAATGAGTAATACTCCCTTAGTAAGTGAAATAAAAGGCAAAATGCATATTAATTGCTGGTTCAGGCTCGTGCATCGAATTCCCTACACACCGCTACTCCCGCAGCACCTGCGAATACAACACCCAGAAGGCTCGATGCAGATAGAACATAAGCAATGGGTTCTCATAAGAGATTTAATGACTGGAAAGCATAGGGAATGTCAGCTACACAGGGCACCTGCAGCTTACCAAAAGTGACCCCGTCCTTCGGCATGGCAAGCGCCAGCAGCGCCGCCACAGCAGGAATGGCAGAGAGCTTCATTTGTGTACAAATAGGTACAGTCAAATCAAAAGAACATCCACTAAGAACTTGAAAATCTCAAAATTAGGAGAACTGCGTCCCGGCTGTGGAATGTCAGAGGCTCTCCTGCCCCTACGCGCCCTGCGGTCAGCCAGAGGAGCGCCCAGCCTAGCAGGTCCTTATCGCAGTAAGAGCAGCCATACGCCAGCGGCTACCGCTAGACACGATGCGTCAGTGTGACAGCGTCTTAACGGTATTTATATTCCCGTGCTTTGGCTGTTTCGTTCCAGCGGTGGCTGCAAAAGAAGAAAATGCTCTGTATCCTCTCGCGTAGTGGGTAGTTTAATGCCCGAAAGAACCAAGGACCACGTAACATGACAGCTTTGACTACAACAGCAGCATCTACCTAAAATTTAGTTAAACACGCACTCATTGGTGTAATTGCTCGTGCTTCCTCCTGGCTGTAGGGTAGGGATAGTTCCCGACATGAAAAATCGACTCTGCATGCTTATGCACTCATAGGCATGCCAGTTTCCTTTCCTGGTCTCCATAAAAGGATCCTTAATCATAAAACAATAATAAAGCGTGAGAAGATGACAGTCAGTAGGCCTCTCAGTACATAACATCAAGAACTGGTCTGGTTCTATCCTTGCACTTACCTGGTAGGATCTTGGCTTGACGAGACGCCGATGCCGACGGAAGTATCTGTACCCTTTGAGCAGTAGGAGCATATTCACACAGTCGCACATATTAAAACAGTGCCCAGGAAAAAATTCTTTCATATTTTTTTTGCGCCGAACCTGATCTAGAACATACGGACTATAGAAAGAACCAACCCAACCAGTTTATAGTGTTTAATGTTTGGTCTCCTCAGGACGAAACTTCACTCCAGACTCAATGCGAATTTGACACAGGCTTGTAAAGCAACCTCCAGGATAGCTCCCTTCCCTGCTTGCCCTTGCCACCAAAGTTCCCGACATCAGGCAAGAAGGACAGGTAAGGTATGCGTTGCCGTCCCTATAGGCATTCCGAGTATTCACAACTTCCTAGACCTAGTTTTTATTGTACTATACAGGCACACAATACTGCGCCTTCTTGTATCAAGCCAACGACACCCTGCAATATTTTAAAGTATTCGAGCAGGCCAATGAACTGTCGATTTTTACTAATTCTTTCTTGCATATAATTGGTGTAGTAGTAAGTATTCAAGTACAGCTTAGCCTGCTACATTCTCTAGCCCTTTTTTTGAGACACATGGTTTCGTCTTACTTAACTGTCCGTAGGGATCAGCTATATGCAATACAGTGGAGGAGCTCTCTACCCTATCGTCACTCTCCTCGCACCCAGCAGCACGATACCAGTACAAGCGCAAAAACCAAAGCAACCGGCTGAAACCAGAAAACCAAATGCGCATATACCACCCCAAAAGAGCGAGGGACCAAATCAACACAACCAGGCGGTGCGGTGGCTCGCTGTAGTCGGATCGCTGAAATGTCTAGCCCTCGTGCTGCGATAACTCAGAAGACAAGTACATTTTGTGAGGGAAATCAAATACATACGACTTCAGAAGTGCCTGCACGTCTAACTGGGCCATGCATGCAGGCCAGTATGGCCAATGTTTGCAAGGGTCTATTTTAAAAGCCCCCAAAGCACTTAAAGGAATAATTAGGGAACAGTACAACTGACAGTACCTGCGAATACATCTGAGCACGGAGAAAACCTTGACAATAACTCCGGGAATTTATTCAAGCAGCATTCATGGATGAAGTAGCTCCTTCAGGCAAATCACGCGCTCAGGAAGGACTAGTGACAGGGAACGCGAAGAACACTGCCAATGGCGACTAGCGTTGTCAGCCAAAAAGGCCCGAACAGTCTTCCCCAAGCAGCAATCTCCGCAACTGTAGCGACACCAGGCCAATAAGATTAACGACACCTATCTCCTTTTACCAGAAAAAAACCCGCCTAGTGTGGTTCTCAGTAGTCCTACAAATCAGCACATCCACAGCACACCATGGAACCTCTGCATCTACACGGATACCTAGCCTGCCTAACAAAGGGCATGCAAATAATGTGGAAGCTGTTGAAACAGCTTAAGGTCATCATTATACATAGTTTCGTTGTATCAATAATGCGAGGGAGATCTACAAAGTAAGACAGGGCACTCATTCGTGGATGAATCGCAAACGTTACTAGCCCTCTGGCCGATAACCCGTTCGTCTAGAAAGCTTTTGGTGCAGCTCCAAAATCCTGCCAATGTGCCGGGATCAAATCTTTGGGCAGCTCGAAACACGGAGCCGAACGCCACTAATTATAGTTCCGTACTTGTCTATCTTGAAATTTGCGCATACGCTAGCGTGCAGTAGTCATATTTCTCCAAGCCAAGCATTTGGATTCAAGCGCATAAAACATTGCATATACTGTGAAATAATGTGGTTAGTGAGCTTGGTCTGTCCATCAGCGAAAGTGTATTTCGTAGTGGCCGTATTATGGTAAATGTGCACGCTGATCATAATCGCAACGAAAAAAAATTCGGATTCTAATTCGTAATGATACTCCTGGGGGGGCTCCTGAGGCATTTTTTAAGCTTCTAAGCATGGGTGAAGAATAGCCGAAGACTTCCTGAGCCGTAACAGGGCTGAAGCAAGGGATGACATGGGCATATTTGCTTAGTCTGGTTAACGATGCAGAGACTTTCCTGACTTGTGACCTCTGGAAGTCCAGAAATATAGTTCGCAGTCAGATCAGTCCAAATCAAAAAGAACACCAGAAGGCTCTGCAGGTGGCCGCGTTTAGGACAGTTTTTGACAATCGGTGCATGACAAGGCGTACTCCCTTACCGCGGGATGCATTCCAGGTTGCCAGAAGAAACACGAGAGCTTTTCTAGAGCAGTGCGATTCCCGCCATGGCAAGTAAAGAGCACGATCATGTGACGTTACCAAGACGGCAGTGCAAAGTGAGGTCGCAATGTACAAGGACGGAGTTGCCACTTTGTTTTAAACCATAGCGGGTAATTCTGGACATCATGTTGCTTCAGCCTTTTCCATGCTGCATTCGGCAATAATAAGAGATACCTTGGTTTCAACAGCGTACGACTTACTTACTTTTCATAAATACCGCATATTATGTGCTCATGATGCATACTATCGTGAAGTCGTACTGGAGGAGGCGCTTAAACCAGCGAACAACTCTGTGTCCATCAAAATCTTGAAAGCTCTTTGTAAGGTATGTTAGAGACTAATGGTCTGTCCGGACGGTAAAATAACGCTTATATAGATAGCGCCGGCACATTCACGCTCACCTCTACAGCGCAGAGTGCTCCTCTAACCACGCTGTACACCTTCGCTCGGTTTTGGTGAAGCGATGAGGAAAACTAGCAATAATTTGATGTTTTACAGAGCTTGCAGCCCAATCAAAGAGTTTGCAACCAGCACTACGTCAATAGCACCGGTTTCTAGGAACAAGTAGCGTTCATGGTTGTAGGCACCACAGGAGTTATATTGCAGCGAGTAGGCGCTTCTGCTGCGGCATCAGCCTCTTTAGTACAAGTGACGGACTGCGAAATCTGAAATGGATCAATCAAAGGAGCACAGATCTGAGCAGATGAGGAAAAAAGCTCTGTAGTAAGATGTGAGCCCATCGAATGGCCCAACACTCTCGCGGGTGAGCAAAGGTAAATGCCAATCATGGATTGCTCCAATGTTTGCCGAATGTGGTTCCGTGCTTGCAGCCGAAGCACTAAATCCTAGAAGCACAATTGTCCGCCTGAACAACAAACACTTGCATGCCTTCACGTACTAGTGCATATCTTTCACAAGCCAAAGTGCACTTCGTTATGCATTAGGTGCTCTTTAACGTTTTAGCTGAGTACTAGGACGCTGTCCACGTGGATAGCCATCCACACTCCTTGATACGCTCATAAATCCTCATTATCTAGCCCCTTGCCTCCAGCTGGAGCGCAATCTAGTTCAGAAAGCACAGACGTGTATTCGTTGCTGCCAGTTTGAGTGTGCAGCTCCGTGTTTTTTTGTCGGTTGTGTAGGTGAGTGGAGAGTTGTAAGAAAACGTCTGCAATCGAGCACAGATTATTTATTTCTGAAAGTTTTCAAGTTATTCACTAAGAAAAGCAATCGGGTACTCCTGCTTCATAGTGATCTTGTTCTCGGGCCTAAAGCTAACGCACATGCACCGCTTTTCCTCCATCTTTAGCACCAACTTCATATTTTCTCCCACTGAATTCCTGCAACTTGCCGTTTTCAAGAAATCGCCCGTATGCCACGCAATCTTCGCTACGCGTTTTGTAAGCTTCCAGTAAAGCCAAGCATAGTTTGTGGCTGACTCAGCGATATGCTGACTGTGGTCTAGTCAACGACATGGAAGTGACCAGGCGGCTGGCAGCTATTCATTGACCAGGACATATGCAAGCCTGTGAAGGGCCACTTAGGGTAGACCCATGGTAAACCACAAATGAAGTAGGAACTCGTCTGATTTGTGGTTCTCGAGAACCAAGGCCGCATTTTTCTTTATGTGCCAATCGTTAATTGATTTCCCTGCCTAAGGTTCCTCAATTATCTCGAGGCTTGCGGGTTAACCGACCTTGGCCAAACAGATGAGTCAAGGTTCGATTAAGGCTTGAACTGTAGTAATCCTTGCAAGGAAACATACTCCAGTGCATGAACAGTTCCAGCCTCAAAGTGCTTCTCCCTTTAGAGAACATGCCGAAGGGGGCGTGCGTCTCTCATCTGGAGCTTGCATCTCCAATCGGCTGATCAAATCTTTGAGTATTTGTCCATCTTTACTGCACTCATACTGTTCTGATCGTTCTATCCTCATCAGCACATCGATATGCATTTTGTCGGCCGACAGTTGCGCCGTTAAAACAGCTGTGCAGCTGGTGCGTCCACATCAGCCTTCACGCCGGCCTCTGCCTCCCGGACAGGCATTGTGCCACATGCTATATGCATCACCAGAGGTAGTTCCTTCCAGCCTGTTGCCAAAAGGAATCAAAATATTGAATTGCCACATTGATCAGCACCAGACAGTGGTTTTAGGGCAATCAGGCATCCCAATCCGACAAGAGCCAGTGGATGACTGACATGCAGCTGAATCGAGCCACACATGGTGATAAAGAGATACGCTCCAGCTAAGCTCCACGGAGATTCTTGTAACTCCAGACCTCACATAAGCCTACTAAAATGTGTTAACTTTTCCTATGATATTTTCTTCCTTCACCTTACTGCTTCCCTCAGAAATCATGAAACTAAGGTGAAGTACAGCTAGGGTGCGGGCTACTGCACCTTTCAAGCACTTCGAGCATTCACTGCGAGTTGCGCATAGCCTATAACGAACAGGCAAACAGCATTGAGATCCTTGTCTGGAGCTCGCAGTGCTGTGTACGGTATTATATCTGAGTGCCAAAATTAAATTATTAAGGATTCTGTTATTGAAACTAGCCTTTTAAGTAGGAAGCTGGTAAATCTGGCTTAGTAGCCTGTATTAGCTCAGGCCGCTGCAGAAATAGTCGATGTTTGACTGTGTAGGAAGCCAAGCTATACATAAACACTTTCTGCTACATTTATTGTATTCACTATAAAGTAGCAGGGAGTTGATTATTTGTTTTACCCTCCTTTTGTCTTGTTTGTTGCAAAGTACTCTAGGGTTGTAGCAAGAAAGCGCAGTGTTGTTTGCCTATGCGCTATATGTTATATGAGACTGGCTGTGCATCCTCACAGTGTTTAGAGGGCGCAGTTAAGAGCATCCTACCTATTCCTCTTCTCCGTTGCCAGAAACTTTGAGATGCGTGGGTGATGAAATAGGGGGCTCTCTTGAGAAACACTAAATACTTTTAATCATTTTTCATGAAGGGTGGGGTGAAGTTACTCCCAGCGAATTTGTAGACTGATATATCACTGAATCCCTGGCTAGTTGATGAGCGGGGAAGTACTAATTTACCCAGGTCATACCACTAACTGTAACGCTCCATCTACGTTCTTTGTAAGGAGGCACTTGACTTTAACGCAAAAGGGATTTAATCGAAGCCACTGACTATTTATACCAGCCCCTCCTTCCACTGCCTGTCCCTTTATAAAATTTTGATATGAGGGGAAAGGACCAGCCATGGTGCCTTTTGCTGCACTTTCTAAACATGCCGAGCTTCCGCAGCTAGTTCCACATAGCATCTGGCCATACGCATGCAGCATTGCGTCTCGCTTCATGGAGCTAACGTTTCCCTGAAACAAAGAAGATGTGCGAGCAGACAAAGCAACTAATCAATTATATTCAACTGCCCAAATAAATACAACTAGTGTGTTGAGGAGTGCCCATATCCAGCTGAGCCCGCTCTATGAAGCGTTATGTTACAGGCCTCGCAAAAAAATAATTTACTCACATTGTTGAGAGTATCTACGGGGCAGCGTGGATCAACATAAGGATATGACTGCAGTCGCATTCTCCCACCCAAACTAGTTACCTAAAGAACAATATTTACTAGCTATTGGTGTGAATGCCATTGCAGATCCACCAGCGAACATGCAGGGATAGCACTAAGTGCTAGTGCATCGAAAGCGCAATCAGCTTCAGAAGGCTCATCAGGAGACGTCAGCGTAGTGCGAGCTCACTAGACAGCCAATGCATTCTCATGGCGTCAGCCCATAAGTGCATCCGACACCCTTCCACCACCTTCAGCTTTCATGGCAACACGGATGCTGCGCCAAGTATTTCCTTAGAGCCTTTCTGCGGAGCGCTTCACTGAAAGGAGCTGCATGATTTACCTCTTTTCTCCCCTTACCGCTTGCCATTTGGTGCAATCAGGAGTCACGTTTCCATTAGACCAGCATTTTTGCTTCGGTACAAACAAATCTTTTATAACACACCTTGGATCCCTTTCAAACTGTTTGAAAATATATCTTAATTTAAACAGCTTAATGTCGAGCTTTTGGGTGCGCTTCGAAGGAGCCCCCGTTGTTGCTCTCACCACAATTTCTCGAGTTCGGGGGAAGCGCTCGACAGGTGCGACTACCCCACCCTTTTGGCAGTCGAAGCTTTTGCACCAGTATACCCATATCAACCAGCGCGCCGGAACACTTTAGTGCTAAAGGTATTAAGCCTGCCTCTAAGTTGTAACAAGTAGCAAATAGCAGCAGGCAAAAACAACTAGGCTTTTCCTACTGCCCTATTTATGCTTATGAATCAGCTAGGAATTAGAAGGTATAGCTTTGCCCTCTACATCTGTTCTTCAGTCTATCTAAACCTGTTTCCTCTGCCTCAGTCTTTTAATCATTGCCTCCTTTATACTCTAGGCCGCGTAGCAGACAAAAACGGTGCGTGATCTCATTTGCCAGCAGTCTTTTAATCATTGCCTCCTTTATACTCTAGGCCGCGTAGCAGCCAAAAACGGTGCGTGATCTCATTTGCCAGCCATAAGGTTTTGGTAAATGCGAAGAAGGGTATCGCATTCCCCTCTCCACCGTGTACACCGCTTAATGCAAACAGCGCACCGTTCGCGAAGAAAAGGGGTTCACGCTGCTGCACTTAAATCATACACTGCGCGCCCTACAAGAAACTGCAATGCATCTATGCAAACGGAGAAACAGTGCCTATCCACTGGCAAGTAGTGCACGAACGTCAGATCACAATAACCAAGTACTTCTATAAATCAGATAGTGCATGGCAGAATATCCAAGCTCTCAAGTTATACTTCACAGAACATAAAAGAGTGCGAGGAATCTGCGCGAAATGAGTCAGTGATCAAAAATGAGTGTTGAACCACAGGAGACGTCGGTTCACACAACTAAGTGTACAGTTCGGTGAACTTTAGGCAGGATGCTGTTCGGATTTCAGTGATTTTGATGTTTCTAAAAAGCCCGTGGCATGCACACACAGAGAACATACCACCATATCCCAAAATAACATAAACGTGATCCTACGGCGCTCCAGAGCACACTCAGCTGGTGCGGCAATGCAGATTCAGCAACAGTAACAACTGCTAAGCACGTGATTCTATCACTTGTTTCCTGCTTGCAGCACTGCAAACGATCAATCCCGGATGAGACTCACGCTCAACGTGCAGTCCGTTTCTTCCCCTTCCAGCACGATGAAATCTATTTTGCTAGACAATGTACCGTCGCCTTCGTCAGCTAACTTCCCTGGACAGAAGAAAACGGCGACACAATCACTGATGCAGCCCTCAGTGGACTGCGAGTAATCCATGGAGGTAAAGGGGTGGCAACGCCACTCTCGGCCATTGTAACGCACCACTGCGTAACCACACTGGTCCTCGCTTGAGGCGCAATCGCGTTCAAATAGACGAAAGCACGCTGAGTCAAGTAGCTCCTGCAAATGACCTGCGCCTGGGTTCTGCAGAGCGAGCAACGTATGCAAACATGATAGCATCAAGGAAACGTACAAAATCAACAGACCAAAAAAGTACAGCTCTTCTCTCATAAGCCCTGCCAATAGCGCGAAACCTCCAGTTACACTAGCGCACCCTTGGGGGGATTCCTGGGTCTTCAGAGCTTGCGTTTTGTGCCTCGGACTAATATGTCGTGCTGCACTAGGCTGCAGTATTGCTCTTAATCGCATTGATCAACTCAGCATCACGGGAGAAGTGAGCCTGAGACGACAGAATTACTACTTCCCTGCAAGAGGCCTTGTTCGCGCAGTCGTACACCCCACATCATTTGTACCAGCAAAGTCCCGCTGATCCTATACATAGCAGCGTCATTGCTTCTCGGCTTGGCTCGCCGTTCCCTTGTCAAAACGAGCGTAAGCCACCTGAACGCACTCTGCAATAACTCCCATTTCACAGCGTTCTTCCGTGTAGTGCATGCATAGCCTATCCAGGATTTTCTGTAGGGAAGGAGCTGGGGAGATGCAGAACTTGGCCTTCTGCGTAGTCACATTTTCCTCCATGGCATCGTTGCGAGTGAGGTAAAATCTAAAGAATCCACCATATGCCCCAAGACAGTGGCGCAGGCTCCCACAAGTGTCTATGCAGTTGGGGCTCGAACTGGCAGTATTCAGAGCAGCTTGTGCGTAGCAGCGCCATTCCTTGGAAATGCCGCCTTTGGCTACATCATGTCGAGCATACATGCGTGCGTTGCAGTATTGTTTGTCCTGTGTTGCATTGTCATTCTCCTTCATTCATGCAATATTCATCAAGGGCATCTTGTAGTGTGCGCTTTCTTGATGAGAGCTGTGCAGAAGTGGACTGAAGATCAGAAAAAACAGACAGACATAGCGGGGTGTTGCCCTACGAGAGCTCTTTTTGCATGTACTAATCGCACTGGGTAATGCGCCATAACGCCATATTCCTCTGACATGCCTCTTACAGGAAGCTATGAACCAAGCATCTATGATCATGGGTATATTCATTACGCTTAGGGGGGCAGGAAGACGCATACAACCTGGCCTACCTCTGAAGCAGAAAGCCCGGCGCATATAAAAACACAATATGGGAGCGAGGAATACAATGTGTTAGAAAGTAACAGCGTGACACAGTGAACAAAGCAACTACTACGTAGAAAAGATAGCTGCAGGAGTGATATTTAATTAAAGAGCTCTGTTTAGGAAGTACTGCCTGTGAGAGGCTCAAAGCATTGAGCGCCGCAAAACTGGTAGCAGCCGCCAGCTTCATTGTGAACGATCAAGAAAAGGAATATGCTGAAATTTTGAAAAGCAGATCGAGTCTTCTGAGGGAAAATACAATGCGGAAGAAGAAGAAAACGACAACCTTTATCGGTAGAAACGAGTGTACTAAGTTAGGGGACGGCTGCTAGTTGACGATCCCTGGATAGCCATAAATTATCCTAAACTATTTGCATCTAATGCTGCAAATAAATCAGACACAGATTTGATTACACGACAGACTCGCCATTATTTGCGTCGACGGGCCGTGTTTCAGTGCCGAGAAAGAACTCGCCTCACCGCACTTCAGGAGGGCGGGAGAACTATCGATCCCGGGGCAATGGCATTTTCATCCTGCGCTTGGGAAGTTCTTTCCTACTTAATTGAAACTACAGTGTCAACTTAAGGTAGACCCATCCCGGCATTAACCTTGTAAGGCACCCCCGATTGCGGGAGCAGTGCGCCAAATCGCGCGGACTACAAAGGGCCTAACTACGCCTGGGCAGTTTCTATGACAACAACCATAGCTGTTTGAGATTAAGTCAAGTGGTGTGCATAAGTGTTCTAAGGACATTTTAGTGGAAGAGCGAGGATAGGAGAATACTACAATGCGTAGACAGGCTGCGGCCCCATCCTCTCAGTTCCTCTGTAATAAACATTTTCCAGAGGATTAAGGTTACGAGGTTTCGCACAGTCAAGATACCATCAAAACATGGAAAAATATACTGCTTTTCAATCCACTAAAGTCGCTCTCTCCCTACCGTCACTCCTAAAAGGTTTCGATTTTAGGTGGCGAGGACGTGTATTTGTATCAAGCCAATTCACAAATACGGAACCTTTTTACACTATATTTAATTGGACATTAGTACTCGATTGGCCCATTATCTTGATCGGGTGTACAAGGTGCTTGTCGTAGAGTAGATATTGTTCCATGCAATGAGAATCAATGTTCTGTGCTTTTACACTAAACGCTATGAGCACCTTGTTCTGAACGCTGATAAGGCTATGGAAGGGCAGTAACGAGTCCCCAGCTGTGCGCCTATCCTCAAGCAGGAGCCCTAAAGGCTGTGCTTAGGGTAAGAAAGGAAGTTCGGAAAAGCATTCGACAAATTTCACCATAATGTGGTATATTAGGTTTGGTTTAAAGGATCGCCTTAGGAAGGCCCTAAGGGAAGAATTACAAATACTAGCTTCGCATGGTTTGATGACGCACCCCGCCAAGCATCCACCGGCTGAGGCTGCAGCGGAGTTCAGATTTCCCTACAACAGGAGGATGCTGGTGATTGGAGCATTTGGCAACTCAATAATTTGAGGTTACTCGGCAATACCAGGACAAATATACTCCCTGCTATTGGACCCTGAAGGTGGTGCAGTAATTGTTGAGCTGAGGAGGCCGGCTAGTGAGCTGAATTAGGCGCACTAGCCCTGTAACACCAATGGCAAAAAGCCACGTTTTGTCAGCCGATAAAATGTTCACGGACGCACCACGGAGGTTACGCAGACCGGAACTGTATGATGCCTTGAGAAAGGGTAGGTGTTCAAAGAGTTCATCAGCCAGCTAGAAACGCATCTCGTTTCGTGCATCCCAGCTGGGGAAACAGTGCTCTGTACGAAATGTCTGCTGGAGAAAGAATTACTTGAACGAATACTCCATTCATGGAGAGAAGGTCGTTTGCCTGCAGGGAGTATTCCAGTTCAAGCCGTTCTACGAGCCATGTGTAACGTCATATCTGGGGTCCTCGCTAGGAGATATTTTGCTTCACACTCAATGCGAACTTGGTTAAAAGTGTTGACAGTTTTGCAAAACTGGTCCTTGCTTTCCCTTCATATGTCCCTCAGTGTTCTCACATGGAAAAAGCGGCGCAGGTAGGGTGCGCATAGCCGCATCCTCTAGGCATACCCTGTATTCACAGCTAATTTTAACTCTATCGAGCGCATGAGCATATAATGCCTGCATCTACTTGTATCGAGCCAATAACACTCGACAACAAAGATTCCATGCAAGAAGACAAACCAAATAGTCCATCCTTTGTAGTTCCTTATATAAATGCAGCTAGTCAGGTGGCAACTCTTCATATGTAGACTAATCCGCTATATATTTCCTCCCACCCTTATATTCCAAAACATACGCTCGCATGTTCCGTAGCTGTGCGGCTACATCAATTGCATGCAAGGCATCAGAAGAATTCCCGCGCTGCCACCATTCCCTCGACAGGCACAAACGGAAAAAATTCCAACTGAGAACAGCATGTATGTGCATGAAACGGCATGTGAAATAAAAGGCACCAAAGACACACGAACTAGCCAACAACGAACAAGGGACAAAAACCAACATGATGGTGGCGGCGCGATGGCGTGTTGTCGTCGGAGAGCTACAGCGTGTCAGCCTCCTATAAGAAAACAGTATGCACGTATAAGATATATAAAGAGAATCAAAAAATGCACTGGTTCAGCGCGACCTCCGCACCTCGTATAGCAATCTTTTAATGTAAATGCGGTCGTTGATTGCAATAGTTGATTCCAAAGCCCCAGAAGCGGTAAAGGAAGAATTACAAGACAGTATAGCTAAGAATGCCTTAGTATGCAGGTGCTTGTAGAAAACATTGTAATGATAACACCCGGAAGCCTTTCAAGCAACAATCATAGATAAACGCAACAAATTCAGGCAGCGCATGGGCTGAATGGGACCAGTTTCCAAGGAACTTGAAAAATACTCTCAATGCTTAACTAGCGTTATAAGTTGATCACAGCCGCACACTCTTCCTTCGGCACCAAAGCTTACAACTGATCTCCTTCCAGTCATTGAAGCTGGCGCTCCCTAACCCCTTTCACTAGAAACGCCTGTGGAGTGCACCCTCGGCGATGAGTAGTTCTAGAACTCCAGCACACTGACAGCTCCCTGTGAATCCTCCGCTTCCGCACAGTACAGTTTCTTACGCAGCAAAGGCCAGGCAGACAGTGTGGGGAGCGTTTAAAACTTCCGTGGGTAACTGGTATCGACGGTTGTGCGGCAACTCAAACACCTGTCGACAGTAGCCCTAGCCACTAGCCTCTCACGTCGCCGTCTGGTCAACTTTTTCTGCACCTAGTATAGTTTGTCGTCCCAGCAAAACCAAATGTCCAGACTCGAAACACATAGCTGGCCACCTCTTATCATAAGACCGTGCTTTTTTCTCTTTTGAGCTTTGCACAAGCATTTTCGTTTACTGGCCAGCTGATCTCTGACTCCCTTTACTGATATGGGTGGCTACCTCACCCTCAGCGTAGACCAGAGCAGGGATGAGTGGGAATCTAGGGTAGAAAACTGCACAGTCGTAGTTTTAATCCACATAGCACAAGCAAAACAACCAAGACAAGCAAGTGGCTTTGTGTGAACCCTGAATCGCAGGTACTGTAGGCGAGTGCCAGTGATATGCCCTGCCTGTCCACTTTCCTCAGGAAATCGGCGGTTGTAATATTAGTTCAATATGCAAACTAGTCAGAAAGGCATGCCAGAGTGCATTAACGTACTTTGGATTTCTCTCCGCAATGTTAGTCGTAAGAAATCTGTTCATCTTCTGAACATCAGCTGGGAACCAGTTGAGCGACTTCCTAAGCTGCAACAATGCTGAGAAAAGGCCCAAACTGTGCATAATTGGTGAGTCTGTCGACAATGGCGTACGTGCTATCCTGAGCTCTGACTCCCGGGAGCCAAACAATAAGGCGTATAATCATAAACCAGTCCAAATCCTACCTGAAACCCGAAGGTTTCGCAGAGCCCTGGGCTGTAAGAAACTAAGCGGCTTCATGTAATGACAGTCTGGGAAGGAAAGTGGATTCATGCTTTGTCGGGGGACGCGTTCCATGCCACCACACGTACGATAGGAGGCTTTCACCGCAGTTTGAGTCCCAACATCTACCTAAATAATGTGGTATGTGCTTTATGCACAAAACAGCACGGCATATCGAAGTCAGAATGTATAGGTGCCAAAGTCCCTACTTTTATACCGCAGGTGGTCATCCTCGACGCGGGACTGCTCCATCCTTCTGCCATTGTGGATCTGAGAAATGACAGCGGATGCACGGGCGTCAAAAGCATAAGCAGCACACAATGAATACAGTGGAGCATCAGGAGCAGGAGACGGTATGCTGTACAACAGTGGACCACTGCGGCGTCGCGCGAGCGCGTCGCCTACAACATTGGTGATCTTACTACAAGGCACTGCAAAATCGTAATGCAGGAGCCGCCTAAGCCAGCGAACAACCCTAGGCTCTCAACGTGAATAGACTTCATTGTACAAATTCATTTAAGACTGATGGTCGGAATCAGCAATAAAATGGTGCCTTCGTAAGTAGTGCAAGCATTTTTCACGTCCCACCGCACCCATAATTTCCTTTTTACATTGGATACCATTGCTCGGTTTTGGTAGAACGATGAGGAAACCAAGCAACATTTTGCTTTTTGGAGAGCTGGTACCATTTCGGAAAAGAATGACACCACCGTTACGTCTTAGAACCAGTTATTATGAAGAAACGAAACTCATGGTTGGGCAGGCCAAGTACCAGCAGAGCGTCTTTGCTGAGGCATCAGCCTCCTGTATCCAGACTATAGACTGCGTATTATTAAGTAGATTAGTCAAAGCAGAATAAATCCGAGTAAAATGCAGGAATGAAATTTTGGAAATAAAATGCAAGCCCATACTTCGCAACGTCCTTGATGGTGCGTAGAGGCAAAGGCCACGTCTCGATTGCTTCGAATGCTGGCCGAATTCAGCTTGATTGCTGCAGCCAAAACACAGCATCTCAAAAGCACAGCTGTCTCCATGAAATGTACGCATGTGTGAGCCTTTACACACCATTACGTGTGTAGCAACAGTTGGAGCGCGTGCAGCATGTGCCGTAGGTGCTCTTAAACGTTTCGGTCGAATATTGAGAAATTGTATATGCGGACAAACATATATCACACATCCACCCCTCCTCAATATGCGCATTTACACTGCGACTGATGCTGTTGCAGTGCAGCTGGGACAATTACAAGTCCAAGTGGCGTACAGGTAACTCAAGCCTGCGGCCGCGAATGTGGAACGGCGCTTTGTACTGGGTATGAGGGAGCGAAGAATTATAAAAAAGACGCTTGTATAATTAAATGCCAATTAAATTGTTGCTCCGTATAGTTGGCTAAGTAACTCGCCTCTGTAGGGAATTGGGGACTTCTACTTCACAGTAAGCTTGATCAAGTGGCTAACGTTAACGCACTTGCTCTACCTTCCATCCTTTTCCTCGCTCACCCTTGGCTATGCCCAGGGGTGATGGTCGAGTCCTGCACTTTGCCTTTTCAGCATATAACCCCCCTGCAGCACAAATCTCCTCGTAATGCTGGGGGGGTTGCAAATGCCGTGGAGCATGGCTTGCGGATAAGCCTCAAAGCAGTTCAGTATGGTGCCTTAGGCTACGCTTACTATTGAACTGTAATGATTCCTTCAGTCAGACGATTTCTTTTACAATAAATAGATTCATAGCTGAATGGCTTATTCCTGGAGTGAATGTACTGCAAGGAGTACTCAGTTATCTTCATGGGCGGGGTACAAAGCGAGGTACATCACCAACTGGTTGATTAAGTATTCGGGTACTTGCCCATCCTTGCAGCTTACCCTGTAGTAACCGGCATAACATCTTCTACTCATTCATAAACATTTTATGATCTGCCTTTCTGTGGGCCGTAAAGCTTCTGTGCTCGCAGGTTGCTGTTCATCCTCTTCCAAACTAAGAGGAGTTGTGAAACCGTCTTTTTTTCGATCGACAGAGGGATTGTACCCCAGCCTGTGGCCAAAGAAAAACAAGTTACTGAACTGCTAAAAAATGACCTAAAAGAGGTAAATCCCCCAAGGAAACTGATCATCCTACTTAATTCACAGCTTGAACTAGTTTGACCACTGCGAATTATCATAAAGCAAATTAACAAGCAGGACGGACGACGGGCACTCGCCTGTCGTAGCTGCGTTTCAGATTTCACACAAATTCACTTGCTTGGCTTGATTTTCTTGTTTGTGTCAAGTGGATAATTACTACAACGATGCAGTTTTGAACTCTAGATTTCCACCAAGATATCCCTGATCTACTCTAAGGATGAGGAACCAATCCCCTACTTGAGCCCAGATCTGGTGGCTTGGGCTCAGCAGTCACTGTTATCAATAATTTAATCTAGAGACTAGCTGGCTTGTTCAAGCAGACGATGGCGCTATGCTCAAAAGAGAAAAGCACGCCACTATGATAAGCGGTGCCCAGCTGTGTGTGTCAAGCCTGGATATTTGACCCTAATGAATCGGCTAATACTACTAGGTGCACCAAAGCTTTATCCGATGAACACGATTAAGGCTCAGTGGCTAGGGCCACTTGCACTTCTCTTTGGAAATACTGCTTGTCCTTACTCTGCCGACAGCTCTGAAAGTTGGAACTCCTGCCGATCTATTGATATTGAATTCTTACAAGAATTTCAAGGGTCCCAAATCAATCATTTAGTGTTTGTTGTGTGGGCAAGTACTTTGTTCGGAGGAAGAGATTCCACAAGGAGCTGTAGAGACGTTAGATTCTTGGACTTCTGAGTGCTGAGGGTACACAATACGGAAGTTTCTAGTGGTATTGGCTGAGGAACGCCAAATTCAGTGGTTGAAAAAGGATAAATTGCAAGCTGTGTTGCCTCGGGGAGATGGATTTGCGGTTCTGTTCGGCTCACAACTCCAGTTGCCCTAAAGGTTGTTCCTTAGTACTTGCCTTCTCCCATCAGTGGTCCTGTGCCTGAATTAGCAACTTTCATTTTAGAGCGTCTTTTGCAAAGTTCCCGGTTGTCATTGTTACTGCAATTTTTACAATCAGATTCATATCAAGGAGTTTTAGCTGTGTTGCCTCTGCGTTCTACCTTATGCCTCTTTTGGGGTTCTCAAGTCAAGCACATTCCAAGCGCCGGTTCCATTTGCATGCAGAAGCTCCTCTAGGAGGAGCAGAGAAAACACAGATTTAGTGCGAGTTTCTTCTGCATTAGCGTGGCAAAAAGCTCATATGGTCTGCCACTTCGAGGACGGCGAGCCAGCGAGGCACCGCGGTCGTGATGGCCTGGTCCCTCCTTTATTGTGGGCAACGCTAAGCATCTTTCTCCCCTTTACTCTCTCTTTGGCCCTTGACGTAAGCATTCGCACTTCTGTTTGCACTGATGTCGCTGTTCTGTCTACCTGAAAGTAGCGATAGGTTGGTGAGACTTTCGCTTTTGTGCCTGCAGTTTGTCCTGGCCGACAGCTACGGAATGCGCGGGTGCATGCTTTGAGTATACGTGGAATGCGGAGCGGTCAAAACTGCACTTCAGCGCTTTATATTACAATACATTGTACTTCACGAAGCATTATTAAAGAATCGACAATGCCTTAGTTTTTGCAGAGTAGTATGATCCGTGCCGAATAAGACGCAATGTTGTGTGTGCGGCTAAATGCCACGTGCATGTAGCTGTGAATTGTCGGAGTGCTGTGAGGTGCAGCTACGCGGAACTAGCTGCCCCTTTCCCCTTTTGCTGAAAACTTTGAGAGACGCGGGTACGGGAAGGCGAGAACTCTTAAGAAACAATCAATAACTTCGCATTAAGCTTGTACCAGGTCTGGGATTCAGTGTCTCCCTACGGAAACCTTTGGTGGAGCCATAATGGTCAGCTCCTTTGCAAGGACAGTAGATATTTTCCATTAAGGCTTCATTCTAAGTTTGGGACCACGCTTGTCCCTCTGGAGACCACAGCCGGAGCGCATCCGCTGCTTACTAGTAGGAGCGCGCCAAAGTGTCTTTAAACTCACTCTCAAGCTGGCACTCGCCCCTCATGCAGGGGCCCTGTAAGGGAGAGAAAGGGACCAAGGGGCATTTTTTGAAAGGTTTTTAACAACTCTGCATTTGCGTTTTATTGACTATGAGGCTAGGTCTCTCCCGACAGCAATTCTAGATGGGGCGTTACGCTGACAGGTCGAGACCACCATTCTAAAATACAGTTATGGAAAACAGCGAGAGGGCGGGAGGACGCTGTTTAGAATGAAGAAAGACTGGTGCAGAAAACGAGGTGAGCTGTAGGTTCGATGACGAAATCGTGGAGCCGGGGACAGGCAACAAGGGACATCTGCAGTCGTAGCGGAGCCAACCGGATGTGCGCATGCACGCTCCCATAATGCATCCAGTCACCTGTGTAACAATAACAATTATATGCTCCTTTTCATATATCTTGTAGAGTACCCTCGAGCGCATGAATGAATGGAATAAGAAACGCGGACACTCCTTTCTGTCCTTGGTCTTGTTGGGCGAACACTATTTGCACCAGTGGACGGGTCGATTGTTCCTCGCTCGTGTCGCTGCATGTACTGTAGAGTAATCTTTGCCCTCTTCCTGTGCCCTCTTTCGCTAATAGCAAACGGAAACTATTCGGTGTATATTTGTGTCTTTAAACCAAGCATCTTCTGACCTTTTTCGAGAGCTGCATTACCCAAGAAGCACTGAGGCATTTCTCCGTTGCATTCCCTGCGCCGATGGCGCGTACACACAGCACACTGCAGCCGCCTACTATCGCAGGCACTGCAGTGTGCACGATCCGAGCAGGGCTTGGGGGTGGTGAGGGTATGCAAAAGAGCCACTTGTTTGTGACCCGCCGCCGGATCCCTGCCCCTGCGCTGACGCGTGTGAAGTGGCTAACCGCAAAGCCTAGAGAAATAAAAAATGACGGACTTCGGAGTGCAAATTTTGGAAGGCGGATAGACGCAAAAGTCTTAATATGATCTT
Organism: Cyclospora cayetanensis; assembly: GCF_002999335.1. NCBI lineage: Eukaryota > Apicomplexa > Conoidasida > Eucoccidiorida > Eimeriidae > Cyclospora > Cyclospora cayetanensis. The sequence goes on along the minus strand of NW_020312759.1, from coordinate 31,603 downwards.
CCACCTCCCTTCCCTACACCCGACAGTGCCTTACATCCCATGAGGGGTGCCAGCCGTAGACATACCGTCCAAGTCGCATGACTTTGCCCTTCCTGTGGTGTTATAGAGGAAGATTAGTCTGCAGGATGGTATCCTAAAGATGACCTGGAGCAATTGGAAGATGTAGCCTCCGGTTGGGTGCGAACACTGTGAAAAATCCAAACAAATTTAGTTATCAATTAGCGAAGGGGGCAGAGACCAAAATAAAAAATCCATGTGAACTACATGTTTGTTCCTTAATCTTCTGGCTGGTTACCTCCCCTGGACACCTGGGGGATGGCGTCACGCGTTGTTTGTCCCCTTACTTACAGGTCTAGGTAGCATCAATTAATTGACTTGCTGCCTTTGCTCATCAGGGGCTTAAGGGGTTGAGCGTGATTGCTACTTGAACAAGCGTAAGAGATATTGAAAGCTCAATGTAGAATTTTGGCGCTGTGCCCAAGGATGAAGTCCAACTGCACTTGCCGCCCTCTGCCATTTCGTACTTTTGTTACAACTCTTTCACTTTAATGAACCCGTATGTCGAAGTCCACTGGCCCCTCCAATTATTCAGGTTTTCGTTTTCTATGTGTTATTTGTTCTTTTCGCCTTTCTAAAATGCAGCACGTTGCGCCAACGACAACCTATTGCCAAAGTAAGCTAATTTTGCTTGCCTCTCGTGTTGAGCAGGCATCGGGCGGCTTGTCACCTTCAACTTGCAATTATTTTTCAGGAGCGCGGTAGATGTTCCCGTTCACGCCGGTTGTAAAACATCGATTTTTATGCACTTCTTGCTATCGTTTGTTCCTGCTGTACGCTACATGTCGGAAGAAAACGTCGCCTTAGCAGATTTAGCGTCCTGTACAATTCGCAAAAGCAATCAAGAGATGAGAATCCTGAGATGGATTCGCTGAAATATTCCTTGCAAAAGGTAGCAGAAACGAACTACATCGACTGTCATCGGTTGGTGCTAACAACTTTGTTTTTGGATTTTAGTCTATCATTATGCTTTTTCGATTAGATTTTAGCCTGCTCACCTGCAGTAGGACGAAAAGTGAAGTAGCCATTCTTTCTGCAGCTGCTGCTTTACCACTTCAGAAACGACATTCGAAGAGTTCCACGATGTTGCCTTTCCCTCTGCTTTTAAGGATTTCTGCCCTCCAGCCGCTTCGTTCCAAAGACGGCGTTTTACCCGCAAGCGCAATGCAGAAAAGGTTTCACAAGACGGATCTAAATCTTCCTCGCGCTTTTCAAGTCCTCCCTCAGAATGCGCTTTAGACGATATTTCAGAGGCCACTGAAGGGAATTTCTCGTCGCCAGTTTTACAGCCGCCCTTGGCAGCCTTTTCAGTCCCCTTATGAGCGGCAGAGACTATGGCATTTTGTTGTCTATGTTGTGAGGTAGTTCGCCATCCTCTGCCTCCTGCTCCTGTGATGATTGAGTTGGGGTTTTCCCCCGGGCCGCAGGACATGGGCAATAACTCAGCGAGCTGCAGTATATCCAGGAGTCTGTCACATGCGTATCAAGCAGAGCAAATAGAAGAAGCCTTCACCTCCCATACAGTCTTGACAAAAGGGATGAGACACAGCAGCCTCATTTCAATGGAAGAAGTCAAGCTGACTCAAGATGCCAACTCCATTCAACAAGCAGAGAGAAACAGCTCCACAGTAAAAACATCTTAGAGTGTGAGTAAGCACGTGCATTTCACTATCCCGAAAATCCGAGGCTAACAGGACACACGCACAGAGAGCAAAATGTATGTGCGCGAAGCTCTAGCATTGATGAACTGTTGCTTATTCTGCACCTGGTAATCTGAGCAGGAGTCTCCTTGGTGAAGCTCGACAGGATCTCGCGTGCCTTCTGGGGCAGATGGGTCGCTGCTTTCTGGCTCTCCTTATTGTCTACCCCGTTGCTTTCAGTAATGAGGGGTTCCTCCCTTTCCCACGAAGGACGAAGGAGCTGAGGGGAGAGAAGACCGGACGAGAAGCACAGAGACAACAAGACGGCGTCGCGCAGCTGACTGAATGAAGGGGCCGGGTTCTCCACCAGTACTGCTGAAACTCTTGGATTCTGTAGAGCCAGGGTGTATATACACTCCATGAGTCGAAAACCAAGGCCTATATACGGGCAACAAGGAATCATAAGGAAACTGAATTTGCAAATGCAGTCAGAGTTGTGGTTCGCGGACAGTTGTGCAGCACAACATGGAACAAAACTAAAGCCTCAAGGCGCATGGTGGCTCCCCACAGGTTGTTCCTACAGTAACTGCAGCGCAAGCAATCCCTTATTGTTTGACCGAACTGGGACTGTTAAGCTCCGAGACACTTGGGTTCTTCGAGAATTTTTCAATGATATTTTCCTCTGCCTGTTATTTCTTAACTGCTAAACGCCAAACTGTACGAGAGGAGGGTTCTCCTCTGCAATACTTCGTTTCCATCTACCAATCCGAAACTGTCTCTCCCCTAATTCACGTCCCTGGCTGGCTTGCAGCAGAAAACCACTCCTTACCCCTGCCTTGGAACTGCGGAAACACCAGAACCTGACTGATTCGCAGCTTTTCGCCTCCCGTCATGGCATAAAACGAGTATGTTGTAATGCAACCAACGACTTCTATCCACGGGAGTGCACCACGGCCCGGGGGAGAGCTCTCTTTATTGGAACACGTCGCGTGTTGCAGCACTGCCCCTGAGTGCTGTGGCGGAGGCACTGTGTCAGCTGCTACCTTCCAACCTTCATACGCTCCTCCATTGTGATTGCTGTTTTCCTTAGAGCTTTCGAGGGCTGCTCTGAAGTTGTCGCCACTGCCAACCTCCGAAAGGGGGTCTGCACTTCCCTCTTTTCCTCCTTCGCGAGCATCCTTTGCTAGTTTGAGACGCTTTGAGTGGGTGGAGCTGGAATATGAAGAATTTTGCACGTTTGTTTCTTGATGATGCTCCTGATCGGGCTGCAGGAGGCCTTCCGCCGCTTGGCGTGTACATGCAGCTCTCTTTTGCAAAGTTGCTCCATTAGGCCAGCAAGCAAGTGACTCGCTTCTAGGCTCACGGATGTACAATGGGAGCACCACTTGCCAACGCGAGTCGTACTCCAGCTGCAGCAGAACAACCAGAAAGGCGACGGAAAGAGATGAGCAGATTCATCCGAGGCATCAATACGGAGAAGAATGCCACAAGCTAAGATTCTTCCGCTTAAAGGCTTAATTGAAAATTGCTTCGTTCTCTGCTGCGTGCTTCTCAACCTCTAAAGCCTTGGAAAGGAGGGAGGAATTTCTCTGCATACTGCAAGATATATATAAGGCCGACCTGCTGGCTGTACAGCTGAAACAATGCATGTTGTGGAAGCATTGATAAAGAAGAGAAGCTGGAAGCATCAGATAAAACCAAACCATAGCAAACAAATGTCGGTTTCTGTGCATGTAATTTAAGGGTTTCCGTGCTCACCGGCCGAGTGCCGTCAATGTAAAACCGCATCAGCCACTCTTGCCGCCTGTGAAGGGTCTCAAATGCACTCAGTTGCACATTTCGTGGTGTTTCAATTGCTGCGTCTCCCGCTGTTTCTTCAACTCGTGCTATTCCGGGGGAGGTGCTGTAACGCGCCACCGAAAAGGAGAAGAGTTGGAGCTTCGCCTGCTTGCTCTCGTCCCATGCCTCCGCCCAGAGCTTTCCTTCTTTTAAGAGAGGATCCTTCTCTGCGGTCCAGCTATGTTCTTGTCGTAGCAAAGCACAAAATTCCTCCTCAGTCTCACAGAAGTCCCCAGGGAAGGGCGCGCTAAGCAAACAGTCCAACAAGTGACGCCAACAGGGAGCCTCCCCCTGCAGCTTATGACTTCCTCGCCGAGAGAGGCACAGTGTCTTAGTTCCTCCCCCGCCAATGGCTTCACATGGAGATCCAGTGGCCTGGATGGAAATGCACATGGGGATGCACCCGTAGACGGATGGGCAGACACACGGGTAGACAACAACAGGGAGAGTGAAACGAACACTATAACATGCGCTAAACACAATTGGCCATTTAAGCAGGAAGCGGATGATGCAGAAAGGTTGGAATCGGAAACAGTTAAGATAAAGGTAGACGAAGACACGCGAGGGTGCAGAACGGGAGGGTATCAGCTGCGTTGCGCCATCAGCCTACTAGGACGAGGGTGTGCATGCGAAGTCCGCTAGAAAAAAAGATCTGAAGCTTCAGCTCTTCGAAACCGGGTATTTCTTCGTCATCTCCAAAGATGGAATGGCAGAAGAGGGGGGAGTACCCCTCCGCTGCTTGTAAGTTTTCAGCATGGTCAGGAAAATAGAAAGAAAGACACTGCCCTGCTGGCAGCCTCTTCCACGTTTTGGGCGTGTCCAAATCAGCCCCCCGACCATAAGGCTTAGCCATTTTAGGGCTTATGGGAGGCACTTCATGCAGCGAAAAATCCACAAGCCAAGACGGTATGGGTAAATGAATGGGGAGGAGACCACATATCCTTGCTGTCCACGCTTCAGCCACTACATTGTATGGGCTCCAAATGCAATGATAAGGACAGGCAAGCCAAGGTTTTCACAAACAAAGACAGGGTGGTGGGGCCATACTGTACCTAAACACGAAACCTATAGTGTGACCTGATCATCTGGAAGCATGCTGTTTAGATACTAGCAGATTCTGTGGTAGAACCGGACAAAACAAAGCAGTTTATATCATATAAGCGATTAATTTTCCGTGAACTAATTCCACCTTGAACCACACTGTAGTCCCGAGTTGTGTAGTCAAGGTGGCTGAGCGAGTACAACGACACATGAGCGAGCATGCAATGGGGAGACATAGCAATCCCGCTGTTTATATTTTAGCTAATCAATTAACTGGAGCTAAAAAAAAGAGTTTCTGTTCAGTTTTACTTAGGACATGGGTTTGTACTATCTTGTCTCTCGCATATGTCCGAGAAAGAACTCGGGATCGTCCTTCTTCTGAAGTAGAGCTAGCAGTGCAAGAAATAAGATTTTGTAGCTGTGATATGCAGCCAGCGTTCTTATGCGTGTACAACTGTTGAACTTAGAGAGAGTAACTCACGAGTCGAAACGATGTGAACGAAACCATGCGGGGCGGTCTATGTTGGGGACTGGTAATTGTCTCGTCAGATCTACCACATGAGCAGGTTGTGTGGACGTCAGCCACAGCCGCACATGCTGGCCCATTGGCAAAGCAACTGAATGAATTCCAAGAGAACAACCGTATTTGTTAACGAAGAAGGGAGTTATAATGCACTGATCAGCGGAGTTTGCCACCCTGTGCAGTATTCTGTATTGCTGTACTTTTCATTCGTGGGTCCTGGTCTTGCCCATCTGATGTCTCCCTACGGACTGTGATAAATGCCGGGGTAAGCTGGATTTTTTACTTGTTGCAAGCTAATAGGTATTGAACCGTATAGCCGGCTATGGAACGCGCTCTGCTGAACGTAAACATCTTCCACGAGAATGATTACTTTTAGATATTGATCTGCAAAGTGTTGATCAATTGGTATGTTTGTTTGTCAATCTATTTTATTGCAGAAGAGTCCTAGCTCGATGCAGTACGGCGCGATGTTACGAGCGCGTGGGCGAGATGTGGCGCTCCCTCAGGGGTACCCCCAGGGTGGCAATTAATTACAGACTCAACGCAAACCTAAATTAAGGTTGCTACCTGCTTCTCCAAAGAACTCACCCCTTTTCTTGTTTATTCCCCTCGGATCCCCTCGTAAAGAGCAGTCATACCTTTCTTTTTGGTGTGTATTCAGTATGAAGTGACAAGTCTCCCTGCTAAGACCTTCCAGCACTTTCTACTACACCAGTTCTATTCAACTGAGAACCATTAAAGCACAAACTGGCTTATTCGCTTGTTCTCATATCTTCTTTATGTGATAGTAGTGTGAGTTTAAAGCAAGAAGACGCAGTGTTGAGTGCAGGTCGCCTTCATGCTATGTGCGACTAGCTTGGAATGCTCGGAGTGCCGAGAGGGTAGAGTTACTCGCGTCCTAGCTGTGTCTTTGCCGCCACGTCGGCAACTGTGAAAAGCTACCAGCAGAGAATGAAATGATTTGAAAGAAACACTGAGTAATTTTGTCACTTGTTTGCCTTGAGTCTGAATTGAGATGTCTCCATGCGAGGACTTTAGATGGCGCCTTATAGTTGGTAGTGCCGCATCGCTCGATGCAAGTGTTCCCTGCCTACTCACCAGCTGTGCATACAGTGGGATATCAGGTGTTCCTTCTACAGCTGGTTGGTCTCGATATCGTTATATTGTAGTTAAACAGGACCCTTTCTCCGCAACCAGCTAAAAAGGAAGCTCTTTACCGAAGGAAGCTTACAACAGCATCACACCAGTTAGGATGTGGCCTGGAAGCTTATACATGTGATTGTACCAGCCCCAGAGCTGGTGTCAAAGCATCATTTGTCGTCCGACGAAGTGTGTTTGGATGCATCAATTAGGTTATGGAAACCGCAACAGTACACTGGCTATGAGGAGGGGCAAGTACTCAACGATTCCATTACCCTGTTGGAGATGTACCTCGCTTTGTAACTTCAGTTGAAAAGGCGTGTGCTCCTTGCGAAATGTCTATTGGAGAGAAAAGCACTTTACCGGTAGCCCCATTCACGCAGAGTACATATCCTGGCTGCAGGGATTACTACAGTTTACGCCTTTATACAAGATGTGATTCAATAGTCTGTGCTGAGATCAGTTCAGCAGCAAGCTTGGAGAGGATTGAGAAAGCTGAATCAAAAAATATGACAATAGATCGACATTTCAAGAAATATGAAGAATGAGCCAACTCGAGATTTAGAATCTATGGATGCATGGTCATGTCAACCGATTTCAGCTTAAATTCGTAAGTAAATGAGAAAAAGAAAGCCCGAGTGCCCGCGTTCTTGAGTAGGACCAGATTTCCCCGTTGGACAGCGCACCCACTTCTTTTGTGGGGCAATAGGTCGTCTGATCCGCAGCTGCCAACGCATACACTTGAACAGCGAAAGTGATCCTACCGGAATAAAGCTGCTTGGAGAGCAAAGAATGCACAAAAGAGGAACGGAAAGCCCCCAAGCAGGCTACGGCGCAGTGACGGGGGCTACAGAGTATGTAGCCCTACTTACGAGCCCATCGACGAGCAGTTCTGTTATAAGCGCAAAATTATGATCCAAAGTTGTAAGCTATGCTTGATACGGGATATGAGACGGATCTCTTGTCACAGGAGATGTCGCAGAATGGCGATCTGCGGGTTCACTCGTTAGCCATGTCCCTAAGCCTCTGGTTTGCTCACGCGAATCAGAATGCAGGGTTACGCAAGGCTATAACATTAACATATAGCCTCAAGCAAGATCTGCTAGCATGGTCTGTGTCTTGCATGTTGGACCGGAATACCACAACATAATCTTAGGTATGCTGAAGGAGACCCCTTGGAGGAAGCGCATGCGGCCACGGCTGCGCGCTGTGGAGTTTAGGTTTCCGGAAGGGGCTAGAAAATCAAATCCTGGTATTACGTAACAGCGCTATGCGATCTATGAAGGGCAAGGTAGAGCTGATACCCCAACAAGGTGCAGCAGAGTCGTCATGCCGGTGGCTCACCAGCGCAGTAAGAGAAGTCGTTCCAGAGCATGCATATTGTTCTACTGGCTTTGCACCCGGTTCTTGATCAGAAACTATGATGAACCATTCAACCAAGTCACACACGAGCGGGAAATATCAAAGAGTCCGCGGATGTGCTTAAAAACGACGAGCTTGCGACCTGCTGGTCATCCGCCGCCACGTAGGAGGCGAACACCTGGGTGAATCTAGACCTTTGTTCCGCTGTATCAAAAGCCACCGCAGCATGCCTTGAAGACTGCGTGGCAGGTTTGCGGCTTTCTGAAAGGCACAGTGCAGGATTTGACAACGCGCTTTGGGCATAAGCCACTATTGGTGTCGAACAGGACGAAACGCGTAGCATGTGCGTTAGCTTCAAGCTTCTGAACAAGATCACTGCGAAGCAAGATTTCCACATGTCTCACATCAAAAAGCTAGTTCACAGGCTATTCAGATAAGCAATCTGCTAGATATTGGATTCGATAAACTCTTTCTTACAAATCCCTCCTCACCCACATCACAGGCACAAAAAGATGCCCTGTACTTGCACTCGCCACCACCTTTTGCAGTTCCTATTACCTCAACTTAACTACAGCGGCAAAATAATGAGGACGTTTAGGAGCCCATCAAGGAGGGGCGGATGGCTCTCTACATGGACGACGCCCTAGTGCAAAGCCAAAACGCTAAAGAGCACTTAGAGCAGCTACCGGTGTGCGTTTCATCTCATGAGGGACAAGCAGTAGTATGTAAAGGCAAGCATGCGTTTATTTTAATGAGAAGAATATTGTTACTGAATCCCGTCTCTCGGCATGAGGCATGGAGCCACGTCCGGCAAAAAATAAAGCAGTGAAAGCGTGTTCTCTACCATCGCGCACCCGCAAGGACGTTGAGACGTTCTATGGGCTTGCATCGTATTATAGAGCTTTCATTCGCAAATTCGCTCGGATCGCTGCTTCTTTGATGTAATACTACAGGAAACGCTGTCTGAGACTTTGACAGAGGAGGCAGCAAGGACGCTTACTCGCTGCCTTACAACCCCTCTTGCACCTGCCTTGCCCCATTATGAGTTTTCGTCGTTCGTAGAAACCAATACTAGTGGCGTAGCAGTGGTGTTATTCTCTTTCAAAAAAGTTAAGGCTTGTTGAAGCACAACGCTAGTGCTTGCTTCTTTATTCGTTTTAGCACAACCAAGCAGCAATATCCATTGCGAGTAAAGGAACTTGGCACGGTAAGGTGAGGCGTGCAAAAATGCTAGCTCTACCTCTATGGGCCTCATTCTACTGTCCAGACAGACCATCAGTCTTTGGTATACTTTGTAAACACTTTTAGGCCTTTGATGACCGTAAAGCTGTTCGCTGGCTTGGGCGCCTCTAGCAGTACGGCTGTACAGTCATGTATATGGGAAACGTCACCATTGTGGTCGCCGACGCGATCTCGTGGTGCCCCCGTGATTCATTGCTCTGCAGCGCGATTGCTAATGTCTTTGATGATTAGTGGCTCCTGTAAAAGTTGCCCGAGGCTTATGCTTTTGACATCCATACGTTTGCTACTATTGCCACAATCCAGAATGGAAAGGGGCGAAGCACTACCACTTTGAGGATGGAGCGGTGTGGCTCAAACACATAGGGACCACGTCGCATGTATTTTCTGACCTCACTCCGCAGTTCCATTTTGTGCAAGGCGCATGACTTGCTCTTTCGGGCCATGGTGGGATTGATATTACAGTGGAAAAGCTCTTTCGGCCTTCGTGGTGGCCTGGAAGGCGTCCCGCCTGCGCCAACATTTGAAGCCGCTATAGTGCTTTAAATCCAGCCTTCTGCAAAGTCTTTTGGCTGCTAAAAACGCTTTGGACTGACTCGAATATGCGCTAGATTGTTGAATTGCCAGATGTTAAGGTCAGACTAGCATCTACGCCGTTGTGGATAGATCCAGCAAATCAGCCCGGGTCAACCTAATCCACTGATTCCATAGAAGCTACAGATGTAAAGGTTTTTAGTGTGTTGTGGAGTGTTCTTATGGCCCACGTACACACTGACCATTAAAATGTTGTGATGGGGAGTCTCCCTCAGGCCAGTGGACAGAAAAGCACGCCAATCGCACACTTCTGCGATACTTGAGACTCTGCGCTCACATGATTCAGCTTGCCTGGCTTGATTTTTCTGTTTCTTATGGATGGTTGATAGCACAGCAGTACATTCGTCATAGTAGTTGCTCTTCGGCACGCCCCGTCTACAGATTGGAGCTCGACATCGATTCCTGCCCAGACCTGGTGGTCTGGGGTCGGCAGCTGCACTTAGCAGCGGAGGGATTCTAGAAAACAGTTCGTAGAGTGCGCTAATGTCTGCACACAGCTCAAAGAAGAGAAGCATGCAATTATAACCAGCGGTTGATGTTTTGAGCGTATAGTTTTGGTTCCGGTGGGTCAGCAAGCTTACGCGTTGCGCAAGGTGACTATACGAAGAGATTTGCGGCCAGATAGCTGAGATTACTTGCAATTCTCTCATTAATTAGTGCTTTCTCTTACTCTGTGATTCCTCTACAAGTTGGAGGTGCCACAGAACTAACTACGTTGGCTTCCTTTAAAAATATCGAATTTATATAAATTGTCGTGAACTCAATCGCGCACGCAGTTGACCCAAGTGTGCAAGCCTAACCCGTTGTGAGAGCTTATGTCTCACATATGAGGGGCACTGTCAGAGAGAGCTCTTTTGAAAGATCATCAATAATTCGCTGTCCACTTGTATTAGATCCGGAATTAGAAGTGCCTGCCTACGGGAACCTCAGGTGGAACTCTACACCCAAAAGATGAATTGGAATTGCTTTGCTGAGAATCAAAAGTAAAAAAAAGACTGCAGTAACCAGACTTTTTAGACGCATAGGGCACATCGTGCGGCCCAAACAGCACTGTATCCACGCCACACTCGCATTCACCGTTTTTGGTATCTAGCTCCACAGCAAGTGCCAAAAACCTTGTGCCGTTCAGAGCGTCAGAATGGCTGCTGTTTAGATCTACGTCCTAAACCCTGGCCTGAATTACTGCGCGAAACTTGTTGCCTTAGCATACCCTGTGTTTGGGGGACTAGCGCAGCTCTTCCTAGGTTCCCCGCCCCTAAGGGTTTGCGGGAACCCATTCATTCGTGCGCAATAATCCTCACTCCAAACAAATCGCAAGCATGAGGATGTTTTCCTTGGGAACCAGCTGATGGATCTATGGCCCACCGACCCCTCAGCCACACCTCCCGCCATATGGAGGCCGTTGCTACCCCTGTAAGAGCTTCCCTTCGCCCTAGACCGTAAGCTCGGGAAAAGATATCTTCCAAACGTCGGCACTGGCATGCCAGAAATTTTAAAATCTTCTCCAGCCGGCGATAGGCGCCCCCGCAGTTTCAAGAGCCTCCAACAGTTCGGTGCCTGTGGGCATGTGGGAAAGACCCCTGGCGTGCCTCTCTATGGCGCTCCATATCAAGTCATGTTCATAAAAGATCTCAAAGGCCCGTGTCTGCAGCAGCAAGTTGTTTATTAAGTTGCCTCCAATGAACACAAGCCCCATCAGCATCAACCTGTTCCCTTCAGCTGCAGCAATCCAGGCGTCAGCACGCTCCCGCGGCAGCAGCAGAGGTAGCAGCTGCCGTGGCAGTAGCAGCAACAGCAGCAGAAGCCAACGCGTCGCATCCACTGCAGAACCCAGGAACTGAACCAAAGGGGCGGGGTTATGATGAAGGGAGACCACCCTAAAGCCTTCCAGGTGGCCTAGGTGGTGATTTAGGAATAAAGTGAGCTGCTGTAGGGCCCCGGCTGTGCCTCAGGATACACACAGTTGAACTGTTATCTGATGCGGTGTCATGACATCTGGAAGAGGGTTGTGCGGCTGCAGCAGCCACTCCATGCGGCTGCTGACACTGCTGGCGTGGCTAACACTGCTGGTATCGGCAGGGCTGCCGCTGCTGCCACTGCTGCTGCTGCGCAAGGCACTATTAAGGTTGCCTACAGCAGAAAGGAGAGACGGAAGCAATGCCATTGCACCCAGCACCACCAATGGGAGCAGAACATTCGCATGCGGCTGCTGTTGCTGCTGCTGCTGCCCGGGGTTGCGGCGCGGCGACGCCAGCCCCCGCGGGGCCTCCTCCTCCATTTTCTGGCTCGTTCAAGTTTTACAAATCTCCGTAAATGACTGACGGCGAAGAGAGTGAACAGAGGTGAGGGAGTGCGTGCATCGCAGTGGTGGAGATGGCACACACAGGAGGCTGAAGTCAGCGGGAAAGAAGGAACGTAGGAGCCTATCAAGGGCACACTAGTTCACTTTCCCCGCGGAAAAAAGATTGAGAATTGCTGTGCGAGTAATCCGCCGCGGACTGGCTGCTGCTGGCGAGCGCTGATGCAAGGCTGCTTGCGGTGTGGCTGCGTTTCCAGCAGGTGCTGCTCAAGGGGCCCCACTGCGGCTGCCGATCGTCCTCGCGTCAATGGGATGCCACGATTCGCCTCCACCCCCCAACACGCCAGGTGGCTGTGGCAGCAACGCTGCGCAATCCTCGCCATTCCATTAAATTTTGACTCGATTCGAATGAACAAAGGGAAGCAACACGACGGGGAGCTGCAGCAGTAGCAGCGTCGGGCTGCTGCTGCAGCTGCAGTGACACGGCTGGTCGTCGGCAGCGGCCCTCCAGCAAGAACGCCGGTGCCGCTCGAACTTGCAACGAACACCGGCAGCATCAGGAGCTAAAATCGAAGAAGCAGCAGCGGCGACTCATAAAGGGGGAGTCCGTGAACGTGTTCCTTGTATTCTGTAGATGAGAAGCTGGAGAGACACCCCGTGCGACTCGGACAGGGGAACCGCTCGCTGCCTTGCCCCTGCAGACTGTGCATACCTTCTCAAGCTGCTGCCATTACTAATCCCGATGCTGATTAGGTGGCCAGCACCACTTCCTTCGCATCGAGCATTGAAACCGAACCGCAGGGGCAGCAGCAAAGCAGCGGCGCTCAGACGAAGAGCAGCAGCAGCACAATCCCAGGCACAAGCACGTGACCCCGCGCTTGTGCAGATGCAACAGCCGCCATCATAACAGCAGGATACAGCGAGCAGAGGCACCATGGCGTCGCTGTTTAGACGAGGGAACGCCGCTGGCTCCGCTGCCGCAGCCGAAGCAAAGGCAAAGCCAGGAGCAGCAGGCAAACAGCCGCTGACTCTGAAGCAGAGGCAGCAGCAGCAGGCCAAAATGAGAGAGGCTCTGCTCAAGCAGCAGCAGCAGCATCAAGGCAAAACATTTGCAGCCCCCAAACTCAAGACTAAATTCGTCTCTAAAGTTAAGCGGCCTTTGGGAGTCCACGACGCGTCAGAGCCACCTCAAGCAGCAACAAAAGGCGGTGCTGTTGCTGCTGCTGCCAAACCGCTTGGTGCCGCTGGTGCTCCTACTGCTGCAAAAGCAGGAACAAAGATCGCCAGCAAACCCCTTCTTGCTTCTGGCAAGGGCCCTCCTGGTCAGCCTTCGTCCGTTCCAGCAGCAAAAAAAGCTCCAGCAGGAGCTGCAGTACCCCCCCCAAAGGCGAAGCCTCCTGCTGCGCTACATCCTGAATCCATTGGAGCTCCTAAGGCACCTTCTAAATCCGTCATTCCTCCTAAAGGCCCTGCTGCAGCTCCCGCCACAGCCGCTGCTGCTGCGAAGCCTGCCATTCTGCCTAAGGGGCCTGCTGCAGCTCCCGCCACAGCCGCTGCTGCTGCGAAGCCTGCCATTTTGCCTAAGGGGCCTGCTGCAGCTCCCGCCACAGCTGCTGCGAAGCCTGCCATTTTGCCTAAGGGGCCTGCTGCAGCTCCCGCCACAGCCGCTGCTGCTGCGAAGCCTGCCATTTTGCCTAAGGGGCCTGCTGCAGCTCCCGCCACAGCTGCTGCTGCTGCGAAGCCTGCCATTTTGCCTAAGGGGCCTGCTGCAGCTCCCGCCACAGCTGCTGCTGCTGCGAAGGTCCTAGTTACACCCAAAGAAGCTCCCAGTACCAAGCTTGTACCAAAGACTATCCCCTCGCCGGCAGTTCTGCCGAAGGTAGTTCCTAAGGCCCCCCTAATGCCAAAGCAGCCCCCGAAGATGGCACCAGATCTCCCCCCGAAGCCTCCCCCAGCGTCTCCGTCACCAAAATTAGTATCGCCCGAACCAGATGCAGCAGGCAAGAAGGCAGTAGCAAAAGAGGAAGGCAGCAAAGCGGCAGTGTCGGCTAAGTCCCCATCAGCACCCGCTAAATTGAAGCTTGCAGCTGGGGAGGCAGCTCCTAAGAGAAGCCTCGCGGATTTATTGGCAGCTGAAAAGAAGGGTCCGGCTCCTAGAAAAACTCTTGCTGAACTTTTGGGGGGCAAGGGAGGCGCTGACGGGGGCCCTGAGACGGGTTCCACCAGGGGGGGCCCCCTTGCAGGCTCCTCATCAGCGAAGCAGATTGCACAAACGCGAGATGCAATGGACGCAGCGGCAGCAGTTGCAGCCTATGCTGCAGCAAACCCTGAAGCCTTTGCCGCCTCCCTTGGTCCGGCTGCGCATCTGAAGGTGGAAGTTATGAAGCACATAAGCGAACAAAGCCCGCACATCCCTGAATCGTCGCTTGCGACTGCGATGAAGAAAATACCAGGTCAGATTTGGGGACGTACACTCAAGGGGTACGCACTAGAGCGTGTGCTTTTCTCGCGTCCTCTCCGCAAAGGTTGTCGTGTGTTGCTTTTTGCTATGCGCTATGGAACCTGCTGCTCGATATACCGGTCTACAAAAGGGCCTAGTCTGCGCGACTGCCTGAAGACCCTCCGGAAAAGCATGCTGTTTCTGTTTCGCGCTTTTAGCTGTGGATGCGGCCTTCATATCCTTGAGAGTGTACCTCGGGGAGAGGTGGCACCAAGAGAGAAAGCGGCTTTTGGACTCCTCCGCTGGACGAAAAACTGAGGGAGCGGCCCCTATACAAAGTTCGAAGGCTGTGCTCGGTAAGGATGCCTCCCCCAAATCTGATGCCAAAGCAGAGGGGGCCTCTCGGATGGGCTTGTCTCTTAAAAAAGAAGCTTCGAAGAAGGAGGAGGCCCCCAAGAAGGAGGGGGCCCCCAAGAAGGAGGAGGCCCCCAAGAAGGAGGGGGCCCCCAAGAAGGAGGGGCCCCCCAAGAAGGAGGGGGCTTCTGCGGAAGCCTCAGGGGCAGACGACACCCTCTCTGCGGAGGCCCTTGCTCGGCGTGCTCTGTTAGCGCTGCCCAAGATTTGTGAAGTGAAGGCTTGGCAGGAAGCTGCCGAGATCTATGCAGGCAAGAAATCCCTTTAAATTTTAGGGAGGTGCACTAAGCACTTGGGGGAGCCGCATCAGCACTGAGTTTTTTCATAAAGTCAGAAGAAACGCCAATGGGCGCTGAACCAAATTGTGCAGAGTACACGGCTTGTGTGCAGAATGCATGCGTGCTGCTATGGCCGTGTTGACGGATTGGAAGCAAAGCCGCTCCGCTGCCTTCAACGAAATGACTGGCAAGCCATTCGTGGAACGTGAAACAGCAAAGCTGAAGCAGCAGAAGCAACAGCAGCAGCAGAAGCCGCAGCAGCAGCAGAAGCCACAGCAGCAGCAGAAGGAGGAGGAGGGGGGGATGGATACCAGCAGCGATGAAAATAGCGCAAGTCCTTCATCAGAGCAGCAGGAATTTTTGGCCGACTTTCCCAGGGGCCTTCCTGAAGACCTTAAGCAAGAACTTGTCAAAAAGAAGCCTTCTGACGTTTCGAAAGCGACTCAGCTTCTCCAGGATGCCCTTGGTATATACTGCAGCGTTACGGCTTCGCTGCATCCGACTTGAACCTAGTGCATCAGCGTTTATCGCAGCGTGTATCCCGCTCGCGGCTGTCTACGCTGCAGCATCCCCCCTCAGTCATCGCACGCGGTCTTTGGCGTTGCTGCGTTCGCAGACATGGAGCGACTCCAACTGTTGCTGCCTCTCTTCGTGGAAAGGGATCGCTATCTGGCGCTGCTGCTGCTTACAGCCCGTAAGCAGCGAGAGCTGGAGGAAGCCTCGGCGCGGCAAAAGCGGCAGCAGCTGGACACTCCGGCAAAAAAGACGACGGGGTCCTTAGGATCATCAGCTCCAAAGAAAGATGCTACTCCAAGCTTCTTGAAGCGGCAAACGCCTGGATTCTTAGGAAGGCAGATGGAGCCGAAGGCAGCGCCCAAGCCGAAGGAGGAAGCAGGCACTTCGCAGCTACGGCTGTTCGCAGGCGAGGTTGCTCGCGCGTACAACGTTTTTCCCAATTACCTCATCATCGGAGCGGCCAAAGGACTCTCCCGTCAGTGCGACACTTGGGGAAAAGGGGAGAGGCAGTGCTCGCCCATGTCAACGTGGTGTGCAGATTGCGAGACGGAGCAGGATGCAGCTGAAGGCGTTCGAGTAAACCTCTCTGAGCGTCTGTTCTTATTTGTCCTTGCTCCCACCTTCCAATGGATTTTCCATGTACCATGCTGCCTGTTAGTATGTTGATTGCTCTGTGGCTGTACAGCCGAGGCCCTTCCTCCACTGGACTGCCCACTCTTGACCGTTCTCATGCGGAAACAGGACGGGCGCTACGTACATTTGCTGTTGCTACAGTGGCTGCTACAGCAGTTGAGCGCGATCGATATGCTGCACATTGCCCTCACATGCAGCACGTGTAATGAAGTGGTGAACCTCTGCCTCCGGAAAACCCTTGCCAGTCTGCCTTTCCAGGCGGAAGCTGCTGTTTCAGACATCGAATATTGTGAGAATACTGGTGCAGCGGCAGTTGCTCCAACCGGGCTGTTCATAGAAATTCGTACACTTTTGTTGACATATTTTTAATCTATATATCTATATATGTATATGTATGTACGTGCATGCGTGCGTGTAGGGTTTAATGCCATTCGATTCTTCTTCCAGGCCGCTTGTCAGGTGCTGCCTCTGGACAGGCTGAAGCACCACAAGGCCACAATGTTAGCGCTTAAAAAGGCGAAAGAAACATTCATAGTGACAGCAGATGGCATGCAAGCCTCTGCCTTCGTGACTCTTGACCGGTTGACGCCCGACTCTATTGCGTTCTGTGATTCCGCAACTCCTATGCGCCACAGTGCAGATGCACGAAGGTGGGTTACTGCCAACAGGCCCCTTGAGAAGGAGTACACCTTTTCTCGCCCCTGCCTGTTTCAAATTTTGTCAACTGGTTGGTATTATCAAAGCATCTCTGCTGTTGCAGTCGTTGATGCCTTTATTCTTCCAGTATTTGCTGCAGCCCGGTTGTACCCTGGCAGTACCCCTTGTTTTTTACCTTGGCAGCGCCTCTTGTTTTTTACCTTGGCAGCGCCTCTTGTTTTCACCTCTTGGCAGTACCTTTTGTTTTTACCTCTTGGCAGTACCTCTTGTTTTTACCTTGTTAGTGCCTCTTGTTCTTTACCTTGGCAGTGCCTCTTGTATTGTGGAGCCGCAGGATTTTGGACAGTGCGGCGAAAGTGAGCGTCTCGGAAATAAGCTTAGGGGATTTTGTGGCAGAGTATAGACTGAGAGCCCGCGTGAAATCCGATGAACTGGCGTGGACTCTTGCATCCACAAATTGTGACGAAGACCTCGCGAGCTACCTCTTCTTGGCAGTCAGTAGTCTAACCCCCATCCGGCAGCATGGTCCCCATACCCCGCAGAGGAGTGTTGCCTCCACCCCGTCTCAATAGGAAAGCCGTGCATCTGATTATGACAAGAAAAAAGGCCTGCGTGGCGTGCGACCTACGCAAGACACACATGCAGCTGGAAGGGGAAGGGATCTTTGTGTGGACCTGCGTACTGCTGCCCCTTTCGTGTCTTCGACTCTCTGTATGCATGCATGTGTGTATGTGTGTTTGTCTCTCTGTGTGCTGCGGTTGCTTGTCCTCCTACAGCTTCTGCAGAGCCTCAAACGGGCGGTGGAGAGACACAGCGGGACGGCAACGTTCCGCCGAGTTGAGTACCTTGCTTCACTTGGCTGCATCGTTGAGCACCGCCTCTGGCTGCAGCTCGACTTGTTTTGGGGATACAAAAGCCAACACACACGACAGCGTTGTCTTTTCTTCACGCTCGCTGATCATTTTAGATGGGCTGCTTAACGATCTTGTGCTCTCTGGCCTCCCCACATGGCCTTTTCTCCGGCGCTTTTCTGCCCTTGCTCTTCTCCGGTGCTCTCTGCTTCGCGTGGCGTGGAGAGTTCACGGCCTGCGCCAGTAGCAGGAAATACAATATGGGCACCAAAATGCACCAACGCGAAAAATACTGAGGCATGCGTCTTGCAGGGTAGGGCTTGCGTTCTGACTGACAAGGGTCTTGCTCTTTCACCATGGCTGGGCAGAACCAGCAGCGAAAGCAATTCATGCGTAGCTCCAGTGACCAAACCTGTCAAGCATTTCTTCCTTGTCTGATGTTTCTAGCGGGTGTTTCAACCTCAATTTGCGTAGCCTCAGTGCCAGAGGCTCCGAATCTGGGAACGGAGAGGCAAAAGCCCTATGTGGATCGCCCTGCGTAATGCGGGCTTGCGTGACAATCGAAATGGAGGAAAAACGTTGAGGATTTGCACGAGGTAGCCACTCCGAGCAGAGCGCATGTTCTAAATAGTATGTGCAAATCAGAGCGCATGTTTTAAATAGTATGTGCAAATGAATTTGGGGTTCTTTTTAGGGCGAATCCGCCAACGGAGCCGGGCGGCCCGATACGCCGGCCTCCACAGAAAAGCCGTACCCGCTGCTGCGCGATTGCGGCCGCATGCACGCGTCTCGGCATGCAAGCATATCTTCAAAACGAGAAAGAAAACACCAGCCAGCGCAAGCGGCTCGCCACTCGCCACACGGGCACAGCAGCAGATCAGCAGTGCCACATATTTAAATCCGTCAGTTGGCCTTCGCCTCCAACTCTGCTCCGTCCGGCGCCTTTGCGGAACGGGATGTGAGGGCTGCCGGAGACGGAGTGCTTTTATAGAAGCGTGAAATGTATATGAAAAACAAGACGACCAAGAGGAATATAGAGAAGTTGATGAGAAAGTTCTTGAAGTAAATGTATGCGTCGCCTGTAGGAGGTGGTCTGGCATCGGCCGTATCCTCTACAAAAACATGTACAAGAGCCATCAAAACAGATTGCGCCGTGTCGCTGGCGGTCTTGAGTGCAATAGCGGGGCACAGGAAAAGGGCCAGCGGTAAATGTAGATTCCGGCACCTAAAACCATCACGTGTGAGCGTAAACTATTCATATATGAAGCAAGGAGACTTACGAACGTCCTGCATTCCACTACCGGCGCGCAACTGGCCAAGCCCTTCGTCTAGTCCTCTAACCTGCAAATATCGACACATGAGGAATTGAAAGAAAGCGCGTCCTTTCTCAGATCCAGCCAAAAAGATATCGATCTGATTAGAAAGAATACCACCTTATAAAAATTGCGTACTCAACATATCGCCAGCAACAGAGGCAGCTTGACCAGGTGCTCATACACACTTGAAGGATGTGGTTCATCACAACTGCAATTCTTGCGCCGGCGACGAGAATCCGCTTCTTGATTATATCAAAGAAAAGAAACTCCGAGGTTCTATCCAACACATAGACATTCGGCTCGCCCTTCTTCTTCACCATCCGCTTAACTAATGGATAAATCTGCAAAACGAAGAGAGAACGGGCAGACCACAGCGTTCGGGCAAAAGACCTCGTCAGAATTCAATTCCTTTCATTGCTTTGCTTCGCGTCTCTCGTCAGCCAGTTGCTGTTCCTTTAAAATCTATTTCTACTTGACGTAGCCACCAGTATCGCCACATGAGTAGGCAGGGCCATGCCACTTCCTGCACTCGGGGAGCCTGCGGTTGCTGCGGCAGGTGCACTGCACTGCACTGCACTGCACTGCACTGCACTGCACTGCACTGCACCGTAGCTTTTGAAGCAGGGGCTTCTACACAGCAGCAGCTGCTGCTGTTTAGAAGCCTCTTGCAATACTACACCTAATTCCAGGCTGACTACCCCTCTGTGCGTCATGAAATGTCAACGGATTCAAACAGAACAAATGCTAATCACCCTAAAGGAAGACAGCTGTGCGGACCTCGGAGCAGAGGAGTGCCCGGTTCTCCCTTGCCCATGACAAAAAGTAGGCTTCTTTCCTCGCTGCAAAGACTGTCTTTTCCTCCTCGTAGAAGGGCTTCACGGAGTTTACGTGCGTCCATCCTGCAAGGCGTAGCATAGAGGCCATGACACAATCGTAGCTCAGGATGCAGCTACGTCTGCTGAGTCAACAAAGACGGCCGGATTCCCCCGAACGGCCGGTGCCGCATAAATTTTCCACCCCCGACTCGTTTTGATGAAAAACCTAAGGCTGAAGAGAGGCCTGCCGACAATACGGCCTGACGGCCGATGTGCTTATTTTCTTGAATTTCCATTCAAGCGCGCTGCGTGCTCAGACTCCAGCACCCGCTTAAGCCTCCGCGAGGAACCACTGTGTGCCATACAGACCTGAATACCAGAAAGTTTGCCTCTCGCCCATGATCTTATTGACGAACGCTCCCTCAATAAATTGATACAGATTGGTGCGGCGCTTCTCGCGCGTGCCCTCGATCTCATACTCAACTGTAACAAAAAATCACGCACTGCCCTTCGGGTCACCAGTGTTGCTGCACGGAGTTTTCCACGCAGTAGGCAGCACGTACACCGAGTTGCCGTCCACGGCAGCGCGATGCACCACCAGAAACCCCACCCGAGCTGTGCTGTCAAACACACTTCATAGACAGTCGTTAGCCTATGCTAGCCATTAACCACTGGTCGGCTCGCTTCTGCGAGGCGGCAGCGGAACCTTGCTTTTGCACGTACTTTGAATCATCCGGCCAAAATCATCTTCTGCGGATCCCCAGTGCAGAGGCTCGTGCATGTCGCCGATCAAGTTGATGACGTATTTCACCTGTACATCCACCGCCGCTCATAGAACACACCCTAGCCCCTGAAAAAAAGTACAAGGGTTACGCTGCCCAACGGCAACAAAGACACCCAACTGGGGTGTCTGCACAGTGCACATATGAATCGGGTGCCTCACCGCGTCTGCGTCCGTCGTATTGATGTCGTGGGGAAACACGAACTGATTCGTGCTGACCACTGGGTTGTCTGTAGCAAGACACAAACCCTCATCAGCTTAGCCCTTGCAAATGTGCTGCTGCTCTCACTCCCCGATGGTGCTCCCTGTACGTACACTGAGAGATGCTTCGAAAACACCCTGAATTTCACCAAACGACAGCAACGGCCCCCAGCCAATCCCCTTGCCTTACCCTCATCTCGGATTTCAGCGTTCCTTTCTGGCCCCGTGAGGCGGTAAAAAAAGTAAGTTAGTGCTTCCAAAAGGCAGCCATCCTGCGCTGCAGTTGAGCTGCTGCAGAGGGACCTCTCTATTTTGGTATTCGCTTGTGTGGGGGGCGGGGAAGGGCAAGTAGGCTGGCGTTGAAAGTGCAGCGGAGCCGTTAAGGGGTACTTTTCAGTCACGCGGTGAGCCCATCCTGCAGCGCATCAGAGACGCAACACTACCCCAGCTGTACCTACAGCAGCAGCAGCAGCAATACCTACAACATTAGCGGCAGCAATACCTACAACAACAGCAGCAGCAGCGAGCGGTGGCGCCTTGTTCTACCTGAAACATCAGCGACATCCTTGCCATTCAGGAGGCGACGAAGGGCTTGGTTCGCCTGCATTGTGAGTCCTTTACGGCAGCAAACAAAGACATGCACTCAGCGAAGCCTCCACCCATAGACAAATCAGCATTTGCGGCCGTCCATGAGGGCTTGTACATGCAGCATTGCGTGCCACTCTCTGTTGCACCTATATATATACATATATTTAAAACCGCGAAGCCAGACGCCCCAAGATCCCGCATAAAACATCACAAGGTTCGCTGTACTGCAGTGTGTGCGCGGGGGAGTGGTGTGCAGAAGCGCTGTAACATAGAGGCGGGAACTCAGGCATAGGGGCGGTAGAAAGGCGAGAATTTGGCGCATGAAGGTCCGCAGCAGAAGAGGGCGCATGTGAAAACGCGATGCTCCGTGAGCCAGGACCAGCCACAACGAGCTCCCACGAGTGAAACTTTTTTTCAAATCGAAAGACGCCGCTCAAGAAGCGCTGTGTGGGGTAGCACCCGCCTCAGCCTCTTGAAAAGGGGCAAAAGAGCTGCAACTCGGGCGGGGGGAAGGACGCAGTTTGTGGCGCCTAATGCATACAAAGGCTTTGGGCGAGGCAGGGATGTTGGGATAAGCAGGGAAACAAACGCAAAGGCTGGCATGCAAGCACCAGGCTTAGGGAAGCCATACCTGATAGAGCTGTCATGGAGATGGCTTCATGCGCAGGTGCCTCGAAGGCTAAGGCCTGCTGAGGCAGCAGAAGAGGCACTAGCAGCATGGCCAGCAGCCTTGCGCATGACTTGATGCATGCACCCCGAGCATTCGCCATGATATGACATACAAGTGCAGAGAGCCGAAGAGTGAGGAATTGCTGCTGCTGTTGCGGGAAAGGGTGTTTCAGTTGCTACGGCGATCCTCCCGCTTCTTCTGGAGCTAAGGCTATGATCAACTCGGCGCTAGTGGTACTGTTGCTGTTTTGAGGCTGCCGAAATTGCTGTGTAGAGGGCTGCCGCAGCTTGGGGGTTGGTCCACCTCAATGAGGCAGTTGCACGTGTCTAGAGTCGCAGCTCCTGCTGCTGATGCTGGTGGCGCAGGTGCTGCCGCTGCTACTTCCTGCTGCTAAAATAGCGGTGTTGCCAAGGCCAGCCATGGAGAGGAAAGAATGTACGACTCGCGGTAGGTGTACATACACCGGAAGTCGGGAGAGGCAAGGCAGGGACTGAGACGCCAGAGGCTGCGAAACCTCCGCCCCAGCCGCCGTTGTTGCAGCGGCAAAGACTCAACCTTCAACGCTAATCAGCACGAGAAATGCACATACATTTTAAATATGCTATGCGTTCCGCCGCTTTGGCCTCATCGTCCCACACCGTCGGCTGCGTAAGCGGCGGCAGCAATAGCCGGAGCCGCAGCATAAGAAGCCCGGAGGTGCTCTAGCTGCCGTTCCCCGTAACAGAAGTAGAGAGGCAGAAGCCTCTTTTCCACCACTTGCTAAAAGCTTCTTGCTTTTTGCAGTAGATCCATTTGCTCTATTAGCCGGCGTTCTTGAAAGGTTTGTTTTTCAAGTGTTATTGGAAGCAGCAGCAGCTGCTGCTGCGGCTGCCGCTGAGGCTCGTCTCCTCGCGCTCTCTCCAACAAAAAGCTGAGGGGAGGCACATAAGGTGTCGATTCTTGGTTGCCTGCTTCCTCCTGAAGCCCACACTGGGCATTGCGCAATAAAGCGCGGCTTGGACGTCCCCAGGGGGGAACGGCAGAGTGACTCACTTCTTGAGGGGGCTAAGGAGCTCCCCATCCGATGCAGCGCCTACGCATTCCGAGCAGAAACAGCTGTAGCTGCTCCAGCTGCTGCTGCTGTTGCTGCTGTGACTGAACGTCCAGGTGCCTTTGAAGTCTCGGCTGCAACGCCGCCAAGGAGTAGCAGGAGCGAGACTGCCTGCAAACCGTTCACCGTGTTGTTGGTGTAGTTGCTGGTGGTGTGCTGTGCTGTGCCTCGTGGGCCTTACATCAGAGGGGCAGCAACGGCTACGACAGGAGCAGCAGCTGCTGCTGCCCCACTGCGTCTTTGGCAAGTTGCCCGCCTCAGCCTGCATACCGTTCTGCAGCAACAACGATGCGTTGCATGCGGTTAGTGGAGTCATCGCTGCTCCTCTTTGTGCTGCGGCGGCAGCTTGTGCTGAAGGGCGCTTGCGAAGAGGCAGCAAGGGAAAGTAACAGTGAAGGAGTCTCGGGGAATTCCAACAATGGGGAGGCACGAGGGTCGGAAGCAGATGCTGGGGAAGGTCTGTGGGAGGGGCCAAGCGATGTGCTGGAAGAATCGGACGTGTTTGCTTTGCCGGATCATTTGGAGTCGGTGAATGCAGATGCCGTAGCTGGGGAGGGAGAGCCGGAGGTTTTATTGTTCGAGGAGATTGCTGGGTCGGCTGCTACGGATCCCCACTCCGACGCGGCTGCTGATGCAGCAGGAGCAGCAATCGCAGTAGCGCAGGAGGCGGAAGCGCCTCAGGGGCATCTCCTGGAGGAGAAGGAGGATCATGGACACCATCTACGTCACGAGCAACGTGAGCACGAGTTAAGAATGGTGGAAGCGGAGGAGTCTCTCAAGGCTCAGTTGGAGCGAGGCTCCCGTCAAATGCACGGCTTGCGCTACGACATCAATTGGCTTAAAAGTGCCGTCAAGGATTTGGATATGGCCTCCGAAAGCATCAGTACGTTTACTGTGCAAACGCGCGATGTCGACGGGGGCGAGTGACTTTCCGTGTTCGCCTGTCCTTCCCTTCAGCATCCAGAGTGGAGATTTTTCTTCGCGAACGAAGTGTGGAGGAGGCAGGCGTGTGCTCGCTGTCTGCCAAGCAGCCCCTACGGCGCTTTAGAGGCGCGTCCGAGCAGAGAGCAGCCCCGTTTGAAGCCTCGAGAAGTGCCCTTTGGACAGTATGCGTTGCACACTATCGAGGGGTAATAAGGGTGCGCGGACGAAAAATACTTGGCGCAGATTGTTTTGAGTGTCTTTGCAGGCCATCCGCATCCTTCGCAGTCCTTGCTAGATCGGCTGACGAAGCAAACCGAGTCTTTAGAGAGTCGAATAGAGGAGTACATAGCTGGGAACGCCACCGAGTTCAGGAGCCAGCTGGCGGGTACTGCGGCGCTTCGCCTCCTTCCTCTCCGTCAGGTATTTTTCCTACACGCATTAGAGCACGTTTGTTCACAGCTTGGCTGGGGGAGAGCGGCCGTCTTATGTAGGGGGAGGGGAGATCGGCGGAGGCGGAAAAGCAGTACTAGGGCTGCTAAAGGTCTCGTTTTTTTGATTAAATGCGATAGGCTGCTATTCCTTATCTGCATGCACTGCATGCAGGACTATGTGAGCGCGGCTTACCAAGCGGCTTCCTTGGCTGCGGATTTCCGCAAGGTCACCGAGGATCTCCGCAAAATGGGCATGCAAGTGAACGTCATTGCCGGCGAGCACGTAGGCTCTAGTTTGAGACGAGTCTGAGGGTCTAAATGCTTTGGGGGAGACGGGAGGAGAGGGGACTTGTGAGGTCGGTGTTTCTGCCATCGTCTTTCGAGCTGGTTTTAAGGGCTTGTGCCTTGTGGGCTGAGGTAGCGAACGCGTTGATGCTCGTACACGTCGCTTTTTTCTCGCGGGAACGTGCGGAGACTGCGTGTGGGTAGCTTGCCGTATGCGCGGGCGCTGTGTGTTTTTTTTGTGCAGCTGGACAAGTTGCGTTTGTGGTCAGCAGATCAAGGCACGAAATTCCAGGAGGCGCTGCGTGAGGCACAACCCCGGCTGGTGGAGCGATTCGAGCAACAGAAGCGCCAGGAGCAGACGCGTGTCAACTTTGCAGTCCTCGAGGAAATCAGGATTAGAGCTGCAGCCGACGATGCCCTAGAAGAAATAAAGACTCGCGGGTCGGCGTTCGCCGATCTGAGTGGTTGCTGCGAGGGGTATACCGCAACAGAAGTCGCAGAGCTGCTGCTGCACGAGCTGCACAAGCTGAACAAGACACGCAAGCGCATGTATGGCCCCTGGCTCCACCCTCCCGCGTATTACTATTCATGCCAACTCCCTCCCCGAAGAGTAACGCAACGGCATGAGGCAAAATGCAGGAGGCCTTAGCAGGCTGAGGACCCCACGCAGCCAAGGAGGCTTGCTGCAGGGCATGTGCGTCTCGCATTTTCAAAGCTTT
The DNA here is from genome assembly GCF_002999335.1 of Cyclospora cayetanensis. NCBI lineage: Eukaryota > Apicomplexa > Conoidasida > Eucoccidiorida > Eimeriidae > Cyclospora > Cyclospora cayetanensis. The sequence continues at coordinate 6,260 of NW_020312759.1, read as the reverse complement.
CTGCTGAATTTGAAGGGCACCGGGCGCTGCTCAGGAGCAGTGCAGAATGGCTTCAAGGGTGCTCGGTGATTTGTGCTGCAGCATCCCAATATTTGTGGTGACAGAGCCTGAGAATGTCGAAGTCCAGGAGCCTCCCAGAACCTTTCAGCTGCAGCCGGTGCATTGGAGGAAGGCAGCAGGGAAGGCTGGGAAGGAGGTTAAGAGAGGACAAAACGAAGCAGCCAGGCCAGACCTTCGTGCTACAGTAGTGGAATTCAAGTATGCCGAATCCGCTGACCTTTTTCGTGACTCGCTGCCTACTATCTGCTGAAGCCTGACGATGATCGCTAGATTTGTTTGATATATATATATATATACTTTTATATATTTAAAATGAGTCGTAAGTCGTGGGCTAGATCATTGTGAGATTTGTTCGATATGCATATGTAGAGGTAGACTTTTGTATATTCTGGGTGGACAGTACATCGAAGTCTGAATGTATCATTGCCGTCAAAGTAATTGGCGACGTGCAGCGAACTCACTTTGGCGGCTTGAATGCCTTTTTATTGGGGTCGACGGTTTTGGTGCTACTGGATCGCGGATGTATCGCTTGCGTTCCTCTTTCTGTGGCGCTGCAAGAGTGGCATTACGGCCCACAGAAGTGCAAGCGCAGAAGCTGACTTGGGGGAGAGAAGGACAGCCGACAGGACTCACAGGACTCGCCTTGCGGCGGAGCCCTTCATCTTCGGTGGTGTGGCTTGTGTGTGTGTGTGTGCGTATTTTCGTGTGACTCTCTTCAGGCGAGTCGCTCGCCAGATAACTGACGAGTTGCTGGGGTCGAAGGTGCCCATGCTTGCGCGGATTCTGCCGCACAGTGCTGGCGAGTCCGTACTGGCGAGGGCTGCGACCATTCGGGCGGAGTGGGCCTTGAAAGACTCCAGAGAGCGCTTTTCGAACCTTCCCGCTCAGCTGTGGGGAGCTCCCAGACGTTCTATTCTACCGCCTTTGCAGTTGCTGCAGGACCTTGTCGCCTCTTCGGGGCACGCACTCACCCGAACGACCCCGATAAATGGAACGAGCTCGCCTTTTTTTCTGCTGTCTGTGGATGGGCCCTTGATTGACGCCGTGCAAATAAGCGCTGCGGGTGCATCTCCGGTGGCCGTGCAGTACCCGCAGCTGAACATCCCCATAGGCCCCCTTGTGCTGCATGCGTCGTATGCGTTGGCTCTCTCCAAGTCCTTCAGCTTTATTCTCAGAACGTCTGGGGCCCCACTGGACGTTCCTGCGGCCTACACGTTCCCTCCCCCCTTTCCCTCCGCCTGTGCTCAGAAGGGCGCAGGTAATTTCTTCAGAGGCAGAGAGATCCACGTGAAGAGGCTGCGCCATGATTCGAATCAGCAGCCACTGCAGCAGCAAGGTCTTGACGAGCAGCTCGCGCAGGCAACCTGCGTGGCCGAGGGTCGGTGCTCTCCCCAGACCTTGCCCGCCCTTCCCAAGGATTACAGCCCTTTCAAGGGCTGTCTGCGGTCTCACTTGGACCAAAGGAAGCGGCGGGGTGGAACGGCAGACGCGACAGCAGCAGACGGTCCACCGAGCAGCGTCTCTTTTCTCGGTACAGACGGCCCCCGCAAGACAGAACGTCCGCACGCCGAGGCGAATTTGGGGCCTCCAGAGGCGCGGAATGACGATCGTCCTTTCCTTGAGCTGCTTGAAAGTGCCCCTGACCCAGATAGCGTTCAGAAGAAGGCCACCCCGGCGGAAGCCAGAGGGGAAGCAGCAGCAGCGGTAGCAGCAGCGGGCGCGACGGCGGCATCTGCCGACGTCGACGCTCCTGGTTCTGCGAGTGGCATAAGTTTGAGGAATCTGCAGGCTGCAGAGGAAGATTTGATGCCCCCGGGAGGGACCGCGGGCGCTCAGGAAGTGGAGGGAGGGGCAAGCCTCCTGCCTTTGCTGCATGCAGAGTTGCTGCAAGAGCAGTTCGAAGACTTCCGCAAGGCAGTGGAGCAGCAGAAGCCGGTCGCCGAAGAGCCTCATTTGTACTCGATTGAGGACGAAGAGGACGAACACTTTCAAGCAGGGAGTCCAGCGGTTCTCGGAACAACACCAGGAGGGGCCGGCAGAGCTCCGATGGAGGGACATGAGCAAAACAATGCCGGATCAGAAGAGAATGAGGCAGTTTTGGTTGCCTACCTGGGCAGCAGGCCGTCTGGGAACCCCCTTGCTGACGGGGATGGAAGCCCTGGTGCAGTATTACGGCGGCACAAATTGTTAAACCAGTCGCGTGCGCACCTCCTAGAAAGGCTGAGCAAGCGACCGATGGCTATGGACAGCCAGCAGGGGGAGTTCGGGTTGAGAACACTGCTGCTGTCGCTTAAGCAGGAGGATCGGCTTCAGGCTCTGGAGGTCTGGGCGCAAAGCTACACAGAGAGGCACTTGGAGGCGATGGGTGTACAGCTCAGAGTTGCCTTTGGGGAATCCCCTCTGTTGCTACTCCCTCTCTCCCCCTTCTTCACGTAAGTTGGCGTACACTACCAGTGGCTGACTGGATAGCTGAGAACCCCTCTGCAGTATTGCAGCTTATAGCATGCTTTCGATGGAGAGACGGATGTTGGCCTTTATTGCCGTGGAGTAGCTGTATTGGGCATGTGCATTTGCAAGGGGTGCAAAGTGGGAAAATGGGCCTTTCTCCGTTTCTAAGAAACTGGTATCTCTGCTTCTCGTCGATCTGCTTTTTGCCTTCATTATCAAGGCGGCTATTGAGGTTGGCTTGATCCTGCGTTTGCATTTGTTTCGTCAGCGCCTTCTGTACCTTGTGCACCGCTACCTTTCTGCATTTCTCCGTCTGTATCTGTCTGTCTCGTTGTCTGCCTCTATGAGCTTCCCGTGTGCTCAAAACTAAGCCCCGATTTTCTTCTTCATGGCTATGGCCCGATACGCTTTAATGCGTGCTGCTTCTTTTTAGGCGTTCTATGATATTAATTCGCATTCACACGTCTCCTTGCAAAGGGGGCCACATGGCGGTCCCTTCAACGGAGGCCCTATTTCTTTCTTTCTTGGCGGCTGCGTATCCGGGGAGCGAGCGCGCAGCAGTTTCTAGCTGCAGGAAGCTGCTTAAGGGGTTACACGGACTTAACAATAGTAGCAGTGCGGCAGCGACAGCGGAACCAACACAAGAAACGGGAAAGTCTTCACAAACGCAGCAGCAATTGATGGCCGAACAGCCGCCGGGGACCACAGCAGACTCGCTGGAGGAGGCTCACGAGGCGCAGCTGAAGCATCAGCAAAGTGAGCGTTCGCTGACGGGCACGCCTCAACAGCAGAAGCCGCGAAAGGAGCAGAAAGGACAACTGCCGTCACATCAGCCGCAGCAGCCCGATCCGCTAATTCCGATGGTCAAGGCGTGGGCATACCATGGGGGCATGTCTTCCTCTAGCTCCTCCGTGGTGCATTTGATGGTTCGGAAGCGTTCGTCCGAGGTGTACATACAGACGGGAGCTGGCGGTCCGCCCTTGCTCTATTCGCTATTTCAAGAGGCAGGGCGAGCGAATCGGGAGGGTGTCCTACCCATCGACAGTTTTTGCTTGACAGATCGCGGGATTTTTGCGGGCTCAATAGAGCATGCGGAGCGGTGCAGCAGCGCTAAGGATCTGGTAGGATCCGTTGCCACTCGTCTGCAGGCGCAAGTAATCCCAGCCCTTTTCCAAAGGCCCCTGAGGGGCCGTACGATACTCGTCACAGTGGATCAGCGGGAAGCCAATGACCACTTAGGCGAAGGCTTCTTAGCTGTCGAGCTTGTGGCCAAGTCAGAGGCTCGAAGGCAGCAGGAAACGCACGAAGGCTAAGCCCTAGGCAATGGGTGTTCACATGCCCAAAAAAGAGACTTGTCTTGAGACACGAAGAGGACGCTTGTAGTGAAGGCCGACGGTGGTCGTACTTCTAAAGGGAACCCATCTTCACTGGCGCTTGTTAATCTAGTTGAACGACGCCTTTTTCTGGGCATGTGAGTAGTCATAAGAACGCTGTAAACATGCACATCTGTCAAGGCGTATGCGGTATAAATCCACACCTGTAAATGTGCATATGTCACTCCTTGTGTGTTCGCATCACAGCCTTTTGTTGGTCTAGATACTATTGCCGTGCATGAAAGGTCGTGCATACTCACATATACACGCACACACGTTATCGTGCCAGACATACAGTTGTAGGATATACTATCATATGTATGACGTACTGACGTGTGTGCGTGTACTTGTGCTTCTATGTGTGTATTTGTATTAAATTATAGAACGTATTCCTCCGCTCTCTCTGCGGTAAGTGCCAATGCGTTAGCGTCTACTGTGGCTGGACCCCTGCTAGTCCGTACACTTTTTGGCCCGTTTCTGTGTTCGCCTATTTCCTCCTTATCCGAATTTCTGTATCCTTGCACACGTATACGGATATTTGTATGTATATGCGAGTCCTTGAGTGTGCATATCCACATAACGTACACGTATCTGATTATCTTCGAGTGGGTGCAACGCTTCGCTACTGCTTCTGCCTCCCCCTCGGATTATATGTCCTTCCCTTGGGCGTAAAAGAACTGCAGTGCTAGCCCAACCGAATCTAAGCCCTTCGCGTTTCAAGCCTGAGCAAGCAGCTACTGGACTGAGCGACGCAGCAGCAGATCAAGGAGTTTTTCAAATCATGGCAGCAAGTCGGTCCATGTCACCGGTGCTGCCCCATCACAGGTTAGTCGGCCAAGGTGCTGCAGCAGCAGCCTGATGCTGTTGCACCTCTTGCTATGATTCAGAGCTTTGCCCCCTACGTGCAGGCAGGCGAACAACATTGAGCCGACACGGGGCCGTCAGCCTAGAGGGGTATGTGGACGCTCTTGTTTGTCATTCATTTTCCACATAAACCAGGCAATCATTGGAATCTCTTTATTACACACGTATCATTTCTTGAATAGTCGGATAGCTTTTCACAGAGCAGGGTCTAGGGCCTACGGCACCCTCATTAGCCCCATGAGGGCAGACTAACGCGAACAGTAGCTGCCGTCTTGAAGGTATCCGGGTGGGGGGCAAGAAAGCAACTGTGCTTTGGAGCACACGTTTGTAGGCAGGACTGTAGGTCTTAAGATTTGGGATGACAGGAGCGAAGGAGGACACGGCTAGCGTATACATGCAGTGCTTTTATCACTCGCCAAGCGATTATATACTTTGCTCTTGGGGTTCCCCATACTTTCATCAGCTGTATATCAAAGCATACATAGGGCATACCGCCTAGAGGCATAGGCGTGAGGGGAAATGCACCGGACGAAACAAAGGAACACGATCATCGACTGACATGCAGTAAAATCCTCTCCTTTTTCATACATTAGCGTCCAGCTTCTTTTGGAAAAATGGCTTGGGAGGGCTAGACTGGGTTCCCGACAGAGACCCGTTAAATGTTCCTGCCCTTCTGAAAGGTCATGAAACAGGCCCTACAAGCGCGCCTCCACTTGCTTTGCGGGGTCGGACTGAGCTCCTCTGCTCTAGCACTGATGTAGACTGGCTTACTCGCACATGCGTTTGTGTTTCATCAGCTTCAATTAAGCTTGCCCTGCGTTTTCGAGTACCTATGTATTCTATGCAATCAGGGGCATGCAGAGATGTCTGGTGTGCAGATCCGGAAATGCGTTCTTGCATGCCAAGTCGGCTGTGAGTGGCCTCAAAAGTAAGAAAGGTGCTGTGGGGGGCGAGGCAAAACGCTAGAGGCTACCTGCCACATTCGGAAACACATGGGAGTGGGCAGGGCCTGGGAGCATCGTAGCGGACTAGCCTGCCCTATGAAACTTTCTATCACACTTGTTATAGTTGATCAAAAATGAGTAAAGACCTAGCTATTCGGTTTAGCCGCTCGCATATCGTATTTGTTGCAGAGCGATAAGATTCAGTACTGTGAACGAGTGCGCTAGAAAATACGTGCGGCTAGCAGTGACTGCTCGGAGCGCTTACCAGATGCAGCAACGCGCACTCTCGCTGTTTCTCTACCTGCAAAGCGGAACCGTCAGGGGAAAAATCAGGGGACAGAAGCACTCTTGCCTTCAGGTCTAATGCAAACTTGAAAGAGCTATTGAGTGTTTCCCTAAAATCTTTCCTCATCGAGACCGTAAGTGTAGCCCTACACGTAGCCAGGAAGGATGATTCAATGTACCTGTTTTCCTGTGATCCAGTGGCTGTGGATGCAATAGGATGTCAGACTGACCTCCCAACAACAGTTGTCTAGCTTTGGCTAACTTACTTTATAGTGTAAAACACTAC